>NW_003852498.1:83029-85644 GCF_000181295.1 Otolemur garnettii
GTATTACCTATAATTGAGATAGAAATCAAATGTCATAAACATGGAGGGTCAAGAAAAATAAATCACAGTGGAAGCCACTAAAGGGACTCTATGGAGAAAATGGAATTTGTATAAGTCTTAATGGGTGAATCTAGTTGGAATAGGTAGAAAGGGCAGATGGAGAGGGAGTTTGCAGGATTAGAGAAAGAAAGAGCAAAGTGATAGAGATGAGGGGCTGCCAGAGAGTGTTCTGGAAATAGTAAGTTAGGTTAAATGTGCGTTCTATAAGCACAAACAAATTTTTGGAAAGAGATTGCTTAAAGCTGTTAAGAGCCAGATGTGCTCATACTATGGAACCTGGGATGACTAATTTCTCTGACAACCTGTTCTCAACTCTACTGTGTAGGACAGCATAGAGGCAAGGTTCCGTCACTATCTTGGAGGGATTAGATTTTCTTCATAATATTTGTCTGATACATTTTCACTTGAAGAGCCTTGTTCAGTCGAAAGACTTCACTAACACAAACCCCCCTTTCCAAGGTGCTCACCTGACCTTTCCCAAAATTATGGAGTCAGTAAAGTGACATTGCACTCTACTCTTTCATTTGGAGAGCTTCCCCTCGAATGTGTCTCCTCGTGCCTTCTGGACGCTGTGCTTCACCAGTACGTGCCACTGGTGAATTCCTACGTTCTCTCTTACAGCTGTGTCCTATGTTTTCATCATTATGCTATACAGTAATATTTAAAGAAGAAAGTGTGTACTGATTTAAAAGACCAATAACTATGGTGCAATGTGGCAATTGGCTGAAATTTTGGTACATTTTAAAACTAAATTTGGGTAATGGCATAAGACACTTTTCAGGAAACAAAATGCAATCCAATGGAACCTAATGCCCTGCCTGTTTCATAACTGCCAATAAGTCTTTGGAAAGTTACAGTCTCCAGGAATTGTTAATTAGTTACAGTGAATATTACTGAGCACTTCTTACAGGTACTAGGCACTTTGCTTGTTCTCTAGTTTTACCATTTTATTTAATTTTGGCAGCAACTGTGTGAGATCAGGATTTTTACTGTAATCATTTTACAGATGGAGAACTGAGGCTCAGACAGGTACCTTACCTGTCCATGATCTAAGTGAAGCAGGAGAAGGCTCTTTTAAGACCTGATTTTTGGAAAAGACACTGTGGAAGAAAGACCTACATACTTGCTTATCCTATGAAAAGCTGAAACAATGCTTGCTGGCAAAGAAATAGTGTTCTCGCACCTCTACTTTAGAAGTGAGATGCTCTGTCTTTTGGAAGGTGTTGGTGCCCACTGTGGCACCCCACCATGCAAATAAAAGCAGCCAGGACCTTGGATTGAAGGTATAAATGCCTGCAAGAGGTGAACCTCCCATATTTCCAGGGAGAGCCCCAAGCAACCTCTGAAGTGGCCTTTTATTGAAGTATTATACAACTGGTGTGGGGGCCACTACTAGAATCATGTGCTTAATAATCCTACCTGCTCTTTTACCAGGGGCTCTAATCCACTGTGAATGTCCAAAGTATAACACCTGCTTGCTAAGGAGTGATCGATCTTAGCTCATTGACACCTGCAGTGGCTTGAGGGCTTGTCTCTGGGCTGCAAAACATCTCTATGCCAGCTACGAAACTGTCCCGCTCCCCCGGCCTTCCTCAAGAACCGGTGGCCACTTCTATAAGCCTGGTGCACGGTCTCCTATGGGAGGGGTAATTTCCTTCTTTTAAAGGAAAAGATTTGTTTCTCATGTTGGCTGATGTTCTTTGGTGTATCCAGGGTAACATTTGTCATCACACCTTGAAGTGTGATGGATGAGAGAAGAATTAAAATATTTTGATATACAGGGGAGGAGGAGAAAGAATTGGAATTAGGTTTCCTGAAGTCTGGACTTTGTCAATTCTTAATTCACACTCTGTCTTTATAGCCCTTGCCATATTGTACTTAATTTTTCAGTTTCCTTGTCTTCGCTCCTTCCCCCAACCTCAATTTGGTGAGCTTCTAAAGCAGTAGTGGGTCGCAGCCCACAGGAACTGTATTAAAGAGCCGTGGCATTAGGAAGGTTGAGAACCACTTTCTAAAGACTGGGGACTGTCTTTCGCTCAATTTTTTACCGTACTTCACATGTTCCAAGATCTTAATGTACTATATACATAGTATGTACTGTGATGTATGATTAAGCATATACTGTTAGAGTAATGTATGGGGATGGGCACAATATGCACAAAGTACATAGAGATTTTTTGAGAATTGATTTATTCAATACTAACATAGCTGTTAATAAATTTGGATCGTGTTGAATGCAAAATTTTACAAGGAATAGCTTAATTAGAATTTCAGCTTTGGGTGCTGAGGGTGAGGATGTAAGTGCTTCTTCCTTAATTTGTCTTAGGGAGGGGGAGGCCTCCATTTCTGGTTTACAAGACCAGGGTATTGTATTGTACTACTAGGACTGTATCTGTCTGAAAAGTAATGTGTCCAATAATCACCTCTAAAACTGGCAGCTGACTTGATTGGTTGTGTGTATCATCTTTTAAAAATAGCAGCTTTAGTGAAGTACGATGAATATCTACTTTATTCTACTTCATCTTTTCCCTTAAAGTTTGTCTTTTCTATTTCTA
>NW_003852498.1:86316-87980 GCF_000181295.1 Otolemur garnettii
TAGCTGTGTTATAACACCTTTCTCCCTTTGGTGTCCTTGATTCTGTCTTTCTTCTTTGGACACCAACGTGTATTGGACCAGGGCTCTGTGTGAATAAGTTGTTTTGTAGAGATTAAGGCTCTTCCATTAAGAGCTCCGTAACGGACCTTACATAGTAATGATGCTAGAATTGTGATGTTGTTTCGATCCTTCTCCAAATTAAAAAAAAAAAAATAAATAACTTGTCAGTGAATAATGAACATTAACAACAGCGGCTCACAGACTCAGCAGACAGTTTGAAACTGCATGTCTAATGCTCTCAATCGTTTCTATGGAAGTTGTGTTTTCAGAGTTATAAAATAGGATGAGAGTGTTGTGTACAATCTTTATAGATAAAAAACTACCCATCTCCTTTCTTTTGGACAAAGAGGTTTTGTTTTGCTTTCACATTAATTACAAATCTAATTCTAAACAATATTACCTAGACATCTCTAGATTTCTTGGAATAATTTTCTTGAAAGTCTTATTAGTCACAAATTTTCTCTCTTCTAGACGATGAGATATTTTTGAAAGAATATAAGCCGGGGGCCCTGTATCCTAGCTGACAGCCTTACTGCAAAATTACGACCCACATATACAAGGATCTCATAAGAATTTGACTTTGTTAACAGTCTTTCACTGTTTTTGTTTTTATCCAGCCAATTTGAATTTCAGGGAGAAGTCGGCTGAATAAAACATTTCATGTAAATTTTGTTTGATCTTGTTTACATTTTTACTTCTAATGAGGCACAGATTCTTAAATCAGCCAACTTGAACTAATACAGCAGAAAGGCGATGCACCCTGGCACAGTCAGCTTTTCCTGTTCTGGGGGATTATGTTCTTAAATAGCCCACTTTATTGTTTGTTGAATAAGCCTGTCTTCCTTAGTTCTGCAGCTTTTGAAAATGGTTCTGATTTCCTGGCAGCGCCTTGAATGTCCAGAGTCGAGCTGGGACTGAAGAGCGAGTAGCACACACCTTTCTGTCTTTTTTAGTAATCCCTATGTCATGAAGAGACTTCCCGTTTTTTTCCCTGCTCTATATTTTTATTGAACTCTCTACCTATGAAAGCCACAATTCTCAAGTCTACAGTGGAAAATCAGACCCATTATACAAGGCTCAACTTAAAAGCCATCTTGTATTTGAACTCTTTCCCAAATGTCAAGTCACTTTCTTCCTTTGAGTTTCTCTAGCGTTATTGTTGGTACTCTTTCTGTTGCAGCCATTCTTTCTTCCTGCTAGCCTGTGAGCTTCTGGAAGTAGAGTCTGTGTCCTTGTGTACTGTAGAGTTCATAGTTTAGCCCCTGGAACGAACTAGGAGACTGTGCATCCATCGTAAACTGGCCAGAGACTTGACAACGATGGCCCTGAGGAAAGGAAGCCACAACCAAGACGAGAGATAAGAAAACGTGGAACAGTTAGTTTCTGTCCTGGTATTGTGTTGTTTATTGCTTTTGGTACCCAATTGCGGGGAAGTGAAATGTGCATTTTCCTATTCTCCACTTAATTCTTTGTACATAAAAATGTCTTTACACAAGAACAGAAGAAACACTACTTCTTTTACTTTTTTATGAAAATATTACTGCATTAGAGAGAAATTATCATTTGATTTCAGAGGCATGAAAATCTTTATTAGACTGTGAAAT
>NW_003852498.1:88569-109792 GCF_000181295.1 Otolemur garnettii
GATCAAATAAAGCAACATCCAGGACTCGGACAAGAAACTTAGACAACACGTGAAGAAGAACAAGACTAGGCCAGAATGGAGATAAGCCCAGGAGCTGGAACTAAGGGTTTTCCCTGTTTCTTTTGGAGGCAAAACCAGAAGTGTGGGAGCCTGAATTTTTACCTTTGTAGATGTTTATGTGGATTTATACCTAACGTAACTCAACCATAAACTATAAAAGGTTCTTTTTGCAGTGTATGGATTTACTCTTTCTTCTTCAATATTTACCTCTTACCCACAAAGTCTCAGTACAAAAGACCATTGTAGGCTCAGCGCCTGTGGCTTAAGCAGTTAAGGCGCCAGCCACATACATATGAGCTGGCGAGTTCAAATCCAGCCTGGGCCCACCAAACAATGATGACGGCTGCAACCAAAAAATAGCTGGGCATTGTGGTGGGTGCCTGTAGTCCTTGGGAGGCAGAGGCAGAAGAATCACTTGAGCCCAGGAGTTGGAGGTTGCTGTGAGCTGTGATGCCATGGCACTCTACCCAGGGTGATAGTTTGAGGCTCTATCTCAAAACAAACAAACAAACAAAACAACAAAGTACCATTGTAGGGGTAGGACAAGCTGACAATTTGAACCAAGGTTGTTGTGAGTGAGCAGAATCAGAGGAAGCAGATTCACAAATACAATTAACTCTATTAGAATGTACAATGAACATGCAATTTCTTGATTAAATTCATCACTAATCGGCCTTCCTCCCAAATATTTGTCTATTAATTAGCAAGAAAAAATTTAAGTTGCCTGTGTGGTTTAAAACTTAAAACAGGGGCAGCGCCCGTAGTTGCTCCGTGGGTAGGGCGCTGGCCACATTCACTGAGACTGGTGGGTTCAAACCTGGCCAGAGCCAGCTAAAACAACAATGACAACTACAACAACAACAGCAACAAAAAATAGCCAGGTGTTGTGGCAGGCACCTGTAGTCCCAGCTACTTGGGAGGCTGAGGCAAGAGACTTGCTTGTGCCCAAGAGTTTGAGGTTGCTGTGAGCTCTGATGCCATGGCACTCTACCCAGGGTGACAGCTTGAGACTGTCTCAAAAAACAAAAAACTTAAAACAGATCTAATAACTTAAGTATTCCATTTAGAAATTAGCCTGTCCAGTCCTTCATCAGTCTTCCTCTCTCCTTCCTTTTTCCCAAGGGTTTAGATAGATAGGATGTGGTATGACTTATGTGGTCTTCTGGGATGGGGAAGACCCAGGTCCTCAGATTAGAGGCTCCTTGTTGATCTGATGTTGCTTACCTAGTGTCATACACTACTGAAGCTTGTGGTCAGTGTAACCTGTCTTTGGTTGGGTGGCTATAGCCCTGGGGATGAAGCTGGCTTGGCATCACCTCAGTCCTTGGAGCTTGAGTCACATTTGGCCATAACTTAGGGGGTTTGCTCTGCAGCTCTCTCTACAGAGTCCTTTGTAATGGACCTGCTAGAAAGCAGCTCCCATTTCCCTTCCCCTTAGCCAGATTCTCAACTACCCCTCTTGAGAGGGGCTAATTCTCAAGCCTCCTCCATCCCCACTTGTCTACACTTTCCTAGCAAGTGGCCACACACCAGGGAGAGGTTGGAACTGCTTATCTCTTGCTTGAGTCCTAACAGGGAGAGGGGGCAATAGCTTATCAGTTTATCCTTGATAATACAATGCTATTCTCCTGATTTGGGACAAATCCTTAAAGGAGAATATGTGGATTAGAATCCACATTAGACTTCTTTCCTCTCCCACTTTCTTTTACATTTTGTTTTAATTTCTAAAACTTATTTTTTGTTGATACATATTCTGTGTACATGTGAGATTTGACAATTAAATTCAAACTTGCCACCATGTGCTTACTTTGTCAGCACTGTACAAACAACTGGGTAACATTTCATAATCTTGATATACCAGTGTCTCACAGTTGTATTCTTATTGATATGTGCTTTTGTCTTGCTGAGTGAGGTAAGATATTGTTGTGTGTTTTTGAGTGTCCTCATGATAATGTAGGAGCTTGAATCAGAACAGTGAGCAAGCATTAAAGTTCTTCTTAAACTTGGTAAGAGTGGAAGTGAAATCAGGAACATGTTCCTCCAAGTTTATGAGGATAATCCCATGAAGAAAATGGCAGTGTGCACATGGGGGGTGGTGGTGTTGGCATGGCATTTGCTCTGCCCAGGCTTGTCAGTGGGGCCACTACCTAGATGGTAGTCACAGATGCCACTACCATACGCACTATTACATCTGGGTCCCACAGCAGCTATGGCTCTGAGGGGCCACTCAGAGGCTTCAGTCAGCACCAGGTCTGTGGGTACTTGCTCTGCCCGGGTCCCCTGTTGGGGGGAGGGGGAGGCACATGGCACCCACCCACATTGTGTTTGAAAGTACTTAGCCTTCCTGCTCCCTCCCTGGCCTGGCAGGGGTAATAGGGAGATAGTAACAATAAATCTGACCCATGAGTAGACTTAGCACTCTGGACTGGGACCTTGAAATGACACCAGACGTAGTGCCCAGGATTTGGAAACCAGTGGGAGGCTGCTGTGCCATCTCCCCGGAGCAGTGCTGGTGCACGGTTTCCAGGCAGCTGCCTGCATCAGTCTGGAGGCCTGCAGCAGTGGAGCAGTCCTCCCAGGGCACTGATTGCAATGTTTGGGGAAGTAGCCCCAAGGATTCGTCTGAGACTCCCCTGCCCACAGGTAGGTGCCTTCCCAGGGAACCTCTGATCCCGATAAGCAGTTTGTCCTTCTCCCTCTTCCTTCATTTGGGAGCCTCCTGTCACCTCCTGTCACCTCCTGTCATGTCTCTGTTGAATTCCAGTGCTCTCTTAGACAATCAACCTAAAGGTGAGCATCTACTTTGCCCCTGTTGGCCCTCTCCGTGACAGTGGCATATGCAGGGGCGTCTCACCCACCACCTGGGCCCCACCCTAGTGATACTTTTGCATCCAGTAAATATTTGGCTATCCTCCACCATCCTTCCCCACATTGAGTAATCTTTTTTCTTTTCCTTACTTTTCTTCAGTTTCTGGTTAATGTTGACCTACATTCTGTCATGGCTTTGTAAAATAAATTTTAATTATATTTTTCATGCACCTTCCTTCCTACTTAGTTATGATCTTTGGATGTGTCTTTGCTGTGATTCCAAGAGATCTTCTCTTGAAGTATAGCTCCCACTTTCTGGATTTCATGTGTTGATCTTTTGATTTAATTCTTCATTTTTATGGGGCATAATCTCCATCAATCTCCTTTAAAAACATGCATAGCAGCAAAATCTTTGGGGAACTTGAATGCCTGAAAATGTGTTTATTCCACTGTAAAATTTGGTTGATATTGATTTGGATTTGAAAAATTTGTGTGCTTCAGAGGAGGATTAAAGTGGTGAGGAAAAACTACTCATTTTAGTTTGCATGTAGGAAGAGAGTGTGGCCTCAGGGCAAACTCAGGGCCTACTGGCAGCAAATTCTCTAGGTGTCCTGGAACAAAATGAATTCATTTTTATTACTTAGAAACATCAGCATGATTTGCAAAGATGCTGCTGTGCGGTTATCTCACTGGGCATTGGTGTTCCATATCCATGTAGGTCTGAGAGGTATGGGAAAAGACCAAGTTTGTTTTCTCCTCTGTATCATCAGAGTTGGTGTCAGAGGAGTAGGATTTGTTAGAATGGCTTTGGCTGATGAAATGGGAAGAAGAGACAAAAGGGTGGGGAATGGGAAAACTCTGAATCTTTGGTGGCCCCATGGTCACCCATGGTGTGGTGCAGCAGCTGTGTGCAGTTACTCAAGGGAACATTACCAGTGGAATTCAGAGATAAAGCCAGTGCTCAGGTAGTTGCCTCAATGGGTGCATAAGGAAACACACACCAATAAGAAAAGAGCCACATATTCAATTTTTTGGTTATTGTTTTCTGTAGTAGGTAAAATGAAAGTGAAGAGAGTACTGGGTCAGTCCTTTACACTGGCCCCTGACACTGGCCCAAGTACCAGTGGTCTGAGCTTCAGACACCTGCCTCAGAGTCATCCCCCAAAAGAAAAGCTATTTAGGGACAATAGGAAACATCTTTAAGTCCTGTGGTTACCAGGAGGGAAGTCAATGTGGGGGAAGGACAGACCCAAGAAACTATTGAAACCAGAAGGTATAGAGGGAAGGAATATTTCATCTTGTAGATTGGTATTATCAGGTTCTTGCAGAGTGTTCACCAAAATGGATTGTGAGAGCAACTAATTTAGGAGGACTATCTTTAATTTTAAATGTTGCATGCTGAAACGACATGCTCAGGTTGATGCAGGACCCACAGCTCACTGTAGAACAGTCACAGATGGCTATACTTTATCGAGACACACGGCAGGTGGTGCCTGAGGAAACAGCCGCCTTGTGGACTGGGTAAAAGTTACTGTGAAACCTGTTTATCCTGAAATGATGATGGCCTGACCCCTCCTATAAATTCCAAGTAGAGCACCTGGGATAAAGCCGTTGACATGCAAGCCCTTGGAGACTTTGTTGGCTCAGCAGCTGTCTGTGTTGTCAGTGCTTGGTGTGCTCTTGGCTAAAGGATGACCAGACCCAGCAAAAGTAAGACAAGTATGAAAGGAAATTTATTGAGGAAGAGAAAGATAGGTTTACAGAGCAAGAGTAAGACACAGGATTCCAGGGAATGGATCTCTCTTGTCATGGCAAAAAATGGTTATGGCTGGGGATTCTGTCTTATGCTGTCTGGATTGGGCCTACCTCATAGTTCAGAGGTCACCTTGGAACCACTTGGAACCAGAGTCTTACTACACATGCAGTCCTCCTATGAGCCTCTCTGAAAGCCCATTGGGGGATGTGAACTGCAATGTAGATTTAAGCTAATGTCACGATAATTAGCCTTCAGGTTGTTCTAGGTCACCTTCCAGTCTCTCTTGGACCTGTGCGACTTGGCCTGTGAGCTAAAGAGTCCTCTGTATACTGTTGTAGTTGGCACACTAGATTCTGATTGGTAAATTGGTAGGGTGTTTCCCTTCTCTCCAGGTGTGGGCAGGACTAGGGTGGGCTGCACCGAGATGAAGGCCTGGGGTCCTGACCTTATCTTTTTTTCTCTAAGAGAGCTAGAATCCTATCTACCTAATAGCTTTATAAGGACCAGAATATTTGCCTGTCCAATATGCCTGTTACTCATGTCATGATAAATGTTGTGGTTAAGGGCACTCCTTCAGTGTGGATCATTCACATAACCTTGCTGCTGTAAAATCAAAAGACAGTTCCAGAAGCCTTACCAAATTTACTGTCTCAGCCTCCTCTCATGGGTCTTCTATATGCTAATGAAAACAGTAGATTACTTAGTGAAATAATGGGGAAACACAAAGATGAGAGGGAAAGGACTTATCCCAGGTAGATGAAAATTTTTAAATGGTTAAGAAATAAAGCAAATAAAGAAATCATCGATAAAGGTGAAACTAAGAGAAAAAAATAAAGGGGAGAATGATGGGACACAGTAGGATGGAATTTTTATTTTTATTTATCTATTTTTGAGACAAAGTCTCACTCTGTATCCCTGGGTATGGTGCAGTGGTATCATAGCTCACAGAAATCTTTAACTCCTGGGCTCAAGGGGATGGAATTTGTAGATGGTTATTAAGAAATAAGAAAAATAAAATGGAAATTGATGGTGAGAAAAGGAAAATAGTTCAGAGCAATCTCAGACTCATGCAAATTTTGTCAGGATAAGAGAGGGATTTGAGTATGGGACTTTATTCAGCCCATCTATGCCTTGGGTAAAGGTTTAAAAGCATTTTGTTTCTGACTAACTGCCTCCCCCATTATCTTCTGGGCCTGGAATTTGTGATACAAAGAACAGTGTATAGCCAATCAATATATACCTTTATTTTAATGTAAATTCTTGGGAGACAACTAGGGTACTGTCTTTTCCCTTAAAAATCCATTAGTAATTGCTGTTAATCAGAGTGTATATTCAGGGCAACTTGAATCTCTGCTTCCCAATTGAAACCCCAACCTTGGCTCAATAAATTCTCTACTTATATTAATTTGACCTCAGCTTTTCCCTTTTATGTTGACAAGGAGGTTAAAACAAAGGTCTTAAATAACACTATTTGAGTTTGTGCTGACCAAGGGGATCCCCTGCTCATCCCCCATCATTAAAGGGCTCTTAATAAGTTTGCTGCATTTACCCCAAAGAGAAATTTTAAGAGTCATAAGACAAAGATGACAGTGAGAATTCTGATTTGAAATTTTCTGGGACAATAGTTGGGCAAGTTAATTAAGATAAGGGTTGACAAAAGGGCCGGGGTCCCTTGCCTCAACTCCCCTGCTGGGGACCCAAAGCCTTTTGCATAAGAAAGCATGGATAAAACAATGGGGGAGTAGAGAATAGAAATTTTTGGAACTAGTACATAAAAATGTAAGGGTTGACAGAGTTATGAAATTGGGAATGTTTAACAGGCTTTATGCAAGGAAGTTGTGTCTCCTTTACCTGAATGTTTTGAGAGTATGAATTTTATGCCTGATCAGGGAACCCTTTCCCTATTTGGTATGGATAGGAGTCAAAAGGCTTTTAGGCAGGGCCTAGAGAAGAAGGACGGTCAGGAGAGGGGGTTGGGGACAGCCAATGGGCCTGGAAAATCCCCAGCAGGAAGTTCTGTAAACTTCACAGAGTGCCGTCAGGACCTATGCAGCCCTCAGTCAATAGCTATCCCTGGGTGGGACATACTGGGAAGAAAGGCCCTCGGAAGGAAGCCTGCCAGGTGCAGCAATAACTGTGAGCCATTTTAATTTGAAAGAGCCATCCGGAGTGCACCACCAATAACCCGGAGAACACTGCAGGCTTAGGAATCTCCTAGACAAAGAGTTGGGGAACCCCAACAGGGACCCCCTGCTGCTGGGCACCTGTGCTTTTCTCTTTCTTTTCTCAGTAAATTCTCTTGCTTTTTGGCTTCCTTGCCGCCAGTGAATTCATTCTTTCAATTCCAGAGACCAAGAACCCAGTGGGAAAATTCTGATATCAGTATTGTCACACCAAAATCTGTTGATAAAGTCCTAATGGAGGTTGTAGTTACAAAAATAAGGACTGATGAAATTAAATTTGAAGCACATGTCATGTGAAGTGATTGTGTTTCTTTTACCTGATTGTATTTTGGGGACAGACACTGTAGGTGGCTTAGAAAAGTTTCCCATTTCCCGTAGTAGCTACTATTGTAAAGCAGCTACTTTACAGCTTAAAGCAGCTACTGTAAATGCATCCTTTAATCATTCGTACCCTGATTTACTTCTGAGTAAGTAGTTGCCTTTCATTGAACTTCTCTGTTTGGCTTTACATTTTTATAAAAAATGGTGGAAGAAAACCACCTGCACTTTTTACTTTGTAAATAAATCTGCCACCTGAGCCCAGGATGTGACGTGATATTACTAATGAGGTACATATTTTTGATTTTAAATTTTAAATCTTTGAAATTTTGAATCTTTTTTCTGCTCTTGATTTAATGTAAGGTGGATCTCCAAAGGCCATGTTCGTGATCAGTAGTGTTTTTTTTGTTGTTTATCTGGTTGGTTTGTAAGTGTCAAATGGTGCAGCTGCAGTGGGAAACCCAAAGCCAGGCCTGATGATTGAAGGGCTTTGAATCGCATTCAAATGATTAAAGTGATGTGGAACGAATGTAAGTAATGGTGGATACAAATCTGCTTAAGGAAAATTTGGACCTTTTTGGTCCTGGCCATGGCCCTAATTGCTGTTTCAACACTGCCCTGCGTATACTATAGACCTCTGCTTCTATCCTCTGCTTTTATCCACCATCACTCACATTTGCTCTACGTTGCTTTAATAATGTGAAAAGAAATCTCGGGGAGCACCCTGTGAGTGCCATCTGGTCCTTAGCATCTTTCCTGCTTTATGCTGCCTCTGCTCACCACTCAACATTTCCTGTCTGTTGGACAGAGATCAGACTTAATGTAGGGGTCACCTAAGGGGCTTTGTATGAACCACAAAAAGAAGGTACTGGTCTCAAGTAGCTGGGCAACTTAAAATTAACTTTAATGCAGCTACTATTTCATCTATATTGGTGTCTTCTACTTGTCTACATCTATAAAGTCAAAGAACGTTTCTTCAGTATTCCATCTGCTAGAAAGAAGAGGGAGGGCAGGCAGTGCATATAGACAGCTAAGCACCTGTTGGACAATCTTGATGGCTGTGCTGTCAATTCACTTTCTATTTTCCCCTAGTTCTGATTGTGGTTCTGAATTCTTTAAAGATTACAGAGAAATTCCCGTATTTGACAACTGAACTAACAGCTTGACTAGAGGAAAAAATACTGCTGAAACCTGTCAATGAATGTTGCTAACATATGTTGCATTTATAGACAGAGAGAAAACAAAACCTAGCAAGTCCTTGGAAAGATGTGTGAGTTAGCTGACAGGTGTGGCATCTCTGCATGACAAGTTAAAGCTTCACTGAGCAGTGGTTATGACCAGTGGGACTTGAATGGTCACAGATGACAATTCTAGCTCCCTGAGCTGTTTCTTTGGTGTCTGTGATTCTTATCAAAAGTCAAATAAGGATCATTTCCAGCAATAAGGTCAAAGATATACTCAATTAAAATAACATAAAGTTTTAGTTTCCTCTAACCCAATTGACCTAAGGGGTAAATAATCCCAAAGTAAACTGGATACAAGAAGAAATTTTTCTTCCTGAGGCACACCTTCAAGCAGTACACACATAATGACCCATCATTTGTTTGGTACTACTTGAAATGGTAGGACCAGCCCTTTCCAGCAAAGGTGTCAGATAGATTAAGACAGTCTAAGAGGATTTGGGGCTAGACTCAGATAGAACCTCAGACAACACACACAGTCATGGAATTAATGGTTTCAGTCAAAATCAAAGTTTGGTTACATGTTTTCAGAGCAAGTAAAGGAATTCTTGACTTTTTAATCACTGAGGCATGAGGAGGTATAGTTGACTTAACAGTGTGTGTGAAGTATGTATATGTGTGTACATTTTTTTGTTTTTGATATCTGTAATAGCCAAGGATCTTATAACTATCAGAAACAAGAAAATGGATATGTTTATTTTCTAAAAAATGTTTTATAGGAAATGGCTAACAATGTTTTTATAGATTAATCTGAAAATATTAATAACCTAGTTTGTGCAGAAGACAGTTGGTTTTTCACCTTTTGTCTCCAGAAATGGGTTCTTTGCAAGCTCTAATTTGTGAGTGTGCTTTTGCTTCAGATAATCTCAGTCTTTGGGGGAGTTTTTCAAAGTTCATAACAAGATTATATTTACCATCTAATTTTCAATTCTTTAGGTCAGTGTTTTAAAAGAAGCCAAGAAATTCTGAATTAAACATTCATTTTCTTTTTTTTTGTCCATCACATGTAATTTATGACTTCTATCTTTACTGCTGAGTATTTATTCATCAATAATGCCACAAGGATTTAAAATTGCTTGAAACAAGAATGCAAATAATAAAACCATGACCTTGAAATACAAAATCAAGATTAAGTAATTATAAATAAGGGACAATGGTTGTAGGAAGTGATTTAACATGCACACACAACTGTGAATCTGAGTTTGATAGTGCCATTTAAAATCTGCACTGTTATTGTTATAATAAGACTAGACTCCATGTTTGATCAAAGATATGCCGTGGCATGGATTCCCTTTTATTTGGAGGAAAACTGAGTGTTACGGTTTGAATGTTTGTTCCCTCTAGAATGCATGTTAAAATGTAAATCCCCAGTGTGGCAAAACTGGGAGATGGGTTCTTTAGAAGTGATTTGATCATGAGAACTCTGCCTTCTGAATGGATTAATCCATGGATTAATGGATTGATAGTAATAGTTAATGGGTTATCATGGAAGTGGGAAGGGGGCTTTACAAGAAGAGGAAGAGAGACCTGAGCTGGCATGCTCAGGAGCTAGGCTCACTTAGCACTCTGCAGAGAGTCCCCACCAACAAGAAAGCTCTCACCAGATGCTCCTCAACCTGGGATTTCTCAACTACAAGAAATATACCTTTTTTCTCTATAAATTATATAGTTTCAGGTATTCTGTTATGAGCAGCATCAAATGTACTAAGAACTCAATGAGTGTTATATGCCCAGAAGTGACAGTGAGATTTAGATTGGTTTGAAACTAAGTTTACATGATACCAACAGATAGCAGTTAAAAAGGGAAAAAACAAATTCAGTCAATTCTCTTTTTAGTTTTTATCAGTGCAGTGCCAAGGTAGTTGCTTTGATGAATTCTCTTAATGGGATGCTTTTGTTTTCTGTAGATCCCTTTTGTGATGTTTTCAAGGGCTAATGAAAAGGCATAGTCTAAAGTACATGCCTTCCTCCCACCCCACCCTGGGCCATTTGTCCTTTTGACACGTTACTACAATGGTTTGAAACCTCTCATCATTGGGAGGAAGTCATCCATTAAGAACCACATCTCATAGCTCCTTCCCCCAGTGGTGGTCCTGAGAAAAGGCAGCAGCTCTAAGTAGATGCAGGTGTCAAGAGTTCAGATCTATTGCTTATTATCTAGGTCTCTTTTCTCATTCATGTCTATACTAGAATTAGCCCATTATTTTCCCAGTTGTAGGCTACTGAAGGAGAGCAACAAGTTATTGTCCATTTCTACATTTCTAGCCTGACATGGACTTTGTGAATAGTCAGTTTTACTCTTCTTTTCACTAAAGGTGTGAACTTGAGTTTCTTTGTCAGTCAAATGAGAAAGTAGAATTAGATGATGTTTAAGTTATAATCTTCTCTAGTTGATGAAGATATAAGTGACTTTTTCAGGAATAAAATAATTTCAAAAGCAAGAGATGTGCACAGAAATGAATGTCATAGGGAATAGGTAAGAACTGGGAGGGCAAGAGGCAGAAATCTTCACCGACTGGCATGGCCCAGGTATATTTTGTTAACCAAGACAAAGTGCTTGCTACACCATGAAACAATAAATAGATTAAGAATTTAAAATAGAAGAAGAAAAAGTTTGTTTTTATGAGTAAGTGTAAGTTTTACTTCATAGAGAAGCTGGTTGAAGAGCAAGAATTTGTTATTTTACCTGCTGCTAAAACCTTTTTTAAAAAATATCACTTACTGGGCAGTGCCTGTGGCTCAGCCAGTGCCAGTCCCATATACCTAGGGTGGCAGGTTCAAATCTGGCCCCAGCCAACTGCAACAAAAAATAGTTGGGTTTGTGGCAGACACCTGTGGTCCCAGCTACTCAGGGAGGGTGAGCCAAGAGCATTGCTTAGGCCCAGGAGTTGGAGGTTGCTGTGAGCTATGTGATACCATGGCACTCTACCAAGGGTGATAATGTGGGAAAAAAAAAGAATATCACTTATTGCAAGAGCAGAGCACCTTGAAAGGAAGATGTCTTCCTTTTTGTAATTTTTGTAATCCCTAATATAAAAATATTTTTTCAAAGATTATTTTATTTAGTGATCTTTAATTTAAATACATATTGTTGCTATTGCCTTCTGTGAAAGCTGTAATAATCACATCTGCTTGCAGTGTATTGTTGTAAAAATGGCCATTAAAGGAGAATCAGAAAGCTACCAAGGCCAAGGTCAATGTGAGCAGTTTATTGTACTCCATTCTTGTTATTGATCTAGGTATACATAGATATTTTTGTAAATTAATAGTATAGTGCTATTTATATATTGTTGGGGCACATATTTATTCTACACAGCAACATATTAAAGTTCTTTTCTTTCTTCTTAGAAATGATATCCCTTCCTATTTATTAAACATTTTTATTAAAGTATAATGTACATATACAAAACATTACATAAATCATGAGTGTACAATGTGGTACATTTTATAAAGGGAACAGAACCCTGTTACCACCATCAAGAAATAGAATAGTGCTCACTTCAGCAGCACATACACTAAAACTGGAACAATACAGAGAAGATTAGCATGGCCCCTGAGCAAGGATGACATGCCAATTCGTGAAGCGTTCTATAAAAAGAAATAGAATATTACCCTCACTCACCTCAGAACCTCTCCTGCACTAATTAATGCTGTAGATTAATTTTTCCCAAAGCAAATGTTATCCAAAATGAAATCATATAGTATGCATATTTTTGGGTCTGGCATTTTCTTTGTTATTCATCATTATGTTTGTGAGATTCATCCACATACTTGGATATAGTTGTAAGTTCAGTTCAGCAGAGTTAACATCAAAATAACAAGCAAAGCAAGTCCCAAACTGGGTGAAAATATATATGTGGACTGACAATTAAGTTTACAAACTTACCACCATTCACTTACATTGGTGGCACTGTACAAACAGTCTGGTAAAGTTTTATAACCTTGGTATAACAGTATCTCACTTGTCAGAACTTGTGTTCTTGTCAACATGTGGAGGTTTCTGTTGAGTGGTGTTCATTATTGTGTGTTTTTGTGTGCTGTTGAGAGAATATCAGAGGAGTTTGAATTACAGCAAAGAACAAACATTAAATTCAGTGTTAAACTTTGCAAAAGTGGAAGTGTAATAAAGGGTCTGTTAGTCTAAGTTCATGGAGATCATGCCAGGAAGAAAATGACAGTATATAACTAGATTAAACATTTTTTCTGAAGGGAGAAAAAACGTCTTTGATGAAGAGAGGTCAGGGCAGCCATTAAAGAGCAGAACTGATGAAAACATTGGAAAAATTCATTAAATTATGTGTCAGAATCATCTACTGACTGTGAGAAACATAGCAGGACAAAGTAAACATTGATAGAGATCAGTTACAAAAATCTTTTTTTTTTTTTTTTTTTTTTTGAGACAGTGCCTCAAGCTGTCCCCCTGGGCAGAGTGCCATGGCATTACAGCTCACAGCAACCTCCAACTCCTGGGCTCAAGCGAGTCTCCTGCCTCCGCCTCCCAAGTAGCTGGGACCACAGCCACCCGCCACAACGCCTGGCTGTTTTTTGGTTGCAGCCATCATTGTTGTTTTGGCGGGTCCGGGCTGGGGATTCGAACCCGCCACCTTAGGTGTACGTGGCTGGCGCCTTAGCCGGTTGAGCCACAGGCGCCGAGCCAGTTACAAAAATCTTAACTGAAAATCCTGGCTAACAACTCATGACTCTTGCATCACGACAATGCATCAGCTCACACAGCACTGTCTATGTGAGAGTTTTTAGCCAATAAACAAATAACTATATTGGAATACCCTCCCTCTTCACTTGATCTAGCCCCTAATGACTTTTCTCTTTACCTGAAGTTAAGGAAAATATTGAAAGAATTTCAAATTTTGATGACACTCTGATCATTAAGAGTAATATGACAGCTCTGATGGCCATTCCAAAAAAGAGTTCCAAAATTACTTTGAAAGGTGGACTAGACACTGGCATTGGTGCATAGCCCCCCAAGGGGAGTACTTCAAAAGTGACCTAGTGATATTCAGTAATGAGGTAAGTAGCACTTTTTCTAGGATGAGTTTGTGAACTTAATTGTCATATATTTCTAGAGTATAAAAATAACTCCTTTAAATTTAAAAGAAGAAGATAATCTCATGGAAAATTTGGCCAAAAGGCCTGAATAGGTACTTTACAACAGATGATATTCAAATGACAAGAAAACTTATGATAATTTATGGTAACTTTGTCATATAGAATTAAAGATTATGTAATCTCATTTGCAATTTTTTTCAATGGATTCTGGGTTTCTTGTCTTGCTTGGAAAGTTATTTTACACTTTTAGTTACAATTTTTTTCCTACATTTTCTTCTAGTGCTTTTTGAGTTTTGTTTCTACATTTAGAACTCTAAGCAATCTGAATTTTTTTTTAATATTTGATCTATTTTTTTTCTTCCATATGGATATAGTTTCTCAGGATAATTGATCAAATAATTTATTATTTTTGCAGTAATTTTGAATGCCGCTTTTATTATATACAAACTATCCACATATACAGGGATCTATTTCTGGACCATATTCTTTTCCTTGAATCAAATTATTAATTTCTATGTAAAAATTATGCATCTATAAGTCTTTAACTATTAAGTATCTTTTGCTATTTTAGGTAAGGGTCTTTTATTGTTTATTAAATAATGTTAGGTAGACACTGAGGATCTCCAGCTCTCCTAGGGACAAAGATGGGCACCTCGCCTTGGTGTCACCTCAAGCAATTGCCATACTTGGGAAGAAGAACAAGGACCAGCTACCCAACTTGCTGTTAACCCACCTTGATGCTGCCCTGAGCAATTGCCATATCTGGGAGATAAAGAAACACCCTGCTAATCTGCAAAAGAATGCAAGGAATTCCCCCAGCCTCAGTACCAGGTAGCTCAGGCACAATAGGAGAAGTGACCTAGAGTAACCTAGAGTGACCTCTGGCTAATTATCATCATCATCAAAATGGTTTGATAATGGTGATGTTTGAACCATGAGAAGGGCCCACTCTAGACAACTCTTGTAACACTCTTGTTACAACAAGGAGCCTGTTCATCATCTGTGGTGAATGTATTTTTCTCTTGCTCTATAAACCTGTCTTGCTCTTCCTCAATAAACTTCAATTTGCCTTTTCTTTGCTTTTGGCTGCATTCTTCAGTCAAGAGCACACCAAGAACCAAGAACAGACTGCCAACCCAACAATAATACTCAAGTTTTTTCTATTGTGATTATTTTTCAAATAATCACAATAGAAAAATCATTTATTTAGACCATCTGTTCAGGCAATGTTATTCATTCTTTAATGTTTTATCTTTTTTCTTGTAATTCTGCACATTTTCTTTTTTAAATTGTTAGGTAGTTGTTTTATAAATTTTGCTCCTATTGTTTTTTTCTAATTGGGTATTCTTGGTATAAAGAAAAGCTTTGGTCTTTCTAAATATCAATTTGGCTTGTTAGCAAACTCTGTTATTTCTAATTGCTTCTAGTTAATCCTTTGATCACTTCCTCTAGCACACTACTGGATGTAGCTCTTTCAAGTTCTGATTCAACCAAAAGACAGAGCTCAACGTGCCCTTCCAAGATCTGCTTCCTTTGTGCAAGGCATGGACATGGGCCAAACACTGCTTTGTGTATGACACAGGCTAGGATTGAGTTCAGCTGCATATGTTAGGAAACCACCAAAGTAAAAGTGGTTTAAAAACAAAAGATTTTATTTTTGGTGTGAAAGAAGTCCAAAGGTGCTGTCAAATGCTCGTAGGGTGGTTTACAAACTTGTGTCTAACAGAAAGTGTCAATGTGCCAGCAATCACATCTGCCTGTTGGGTAGCAGGAGGAAGAAGAGGCAGAGAAGCCCAGGAAGGATCCTCCTTTACAGCCACTTCTTTCGAGTCATCCATCCATAATCCTTTCACTTACAGGTTATTGGACAAACCAACTCACATGGCTATACCAAGCAGGAAGAGTTGGGGTAAAGTAGTTGTTAGAAACTGAAGTAGTTGTTAACAACTCATTGTGCAAACAATGAGGTCACAAAACTGGGGGTAAGGGTATTTATTCCTTAGGAAGAATGACTAGAAAGGGAGTTAGTAGTCTTGGTTGAGTTACAAAATATATATCTATGAAGAAAAAGTACCTTTTTTCCCTGTTTACGAGATAATATGCCTGCATTAAAAACAATTCTAACATACTAGAACATTTGAAGGTAAGGATAACTAGTAACTGAAATCTTATCATTCAGAGATAAATTTTCATTACTATCTCAGCAAATATTTCTTCATATGACTCTGCATATATACACTGCATAGGTTTGCAGAAATAGCATTATTTCATGTTTCTTGCTTTTTAAAAACTTGCTGGGCGAGCTTTGCCTCAGGGTGTTTGCACTCATGGTTGTCTCTGTCTGGAATGTCCTTCCTCTAGGTGTCAGTGTGACAACCTCCCTCCTCTCCCTAGTATAGTTGGCACTTCCTCAATGTGGCAACCTCCTCCCCTCCTGACTGTGGCTATCTCCTCCCTTCCTTCCTCACTGTGGCCAGATTCCTCTCTTCCTTAGTATGGCTGGCTCCCTTTCTTCCTCAGCTGTGGTTAACATCCTACCACCACAGTATGGCCAACTGGCTGCCTCAGCCACTGCTCTGACTCCTACTGCTAGCTCCCTGTTCCTTCAGGTTATTATACTCTAAGGTCATTTATTCAGTAAGGACTCCTTGATACCTGCTTCATTTATAATTGTACTTCTCCTTTTCACATTTTGTTTTCATTTTCTCCATAGAGCTAATCGCCATCTAATATGTTGTATAATTTATTTTGCTTCTTTCTTCCTCCTGAGAGAATAGAAATTCTATAAATGTAGGGATGTCTGTCTGTCTTGTCTACTATTTATCCAATGTGAGGTATAGGGCTCAGCACATAGTGAACCCTCAATTAATTCTTATTGAATAAATTTGCTACACTTTAAAACACTTGATCATACCAATTAGCAAGGATTAAATGAGATAACGTGGATGACACTGAGCACAGGACAGATGGTGGAGGCTCAAAAGAGTTGAAGCTTCTGTTACTTCTATTTAGATTTTCCATGCTTCTACCAGAGCACAAACTAGCATGTCTTTAAGCTGTTACTCATGTGTCAGCTCATCCACCAGCCACATAGACTCTGAAGGTCAAGGTAGGTATTATTTGTTTTTGTATCACTAGCATTGACAACAGCCTAGTATACAGTAGGTTCTCTGTAACTGTGAATTGACTTGAGTCATTTCTGACTATTCCTAAATCTGCAGACTGCCGTACTTCCTAATTTCTAAATGGTTCCCCTCCTTTCCTCATACTGAAATATTTATGCAGCTATTTGGTACTCAGAGGAAATCAGGTTTTAGCACAGCTGAGTCAATCTTCCCTCTCTAGTCAATGGTTTTGTTGAAAGCTCATTTTAATAAATGCACTAGAGAGGAATTTTTGAATAGGAGGATTCATTCAGCTTTATGAAATGTCCAGGTGGAATAAGAATTAGATGCTTTTGTTATTTCTACCACTTTGGCTAATGAAGCTGTCCCCTTTATAATATAATTAGAGCATGAACAATTCTCTGTCCAAATATAAAATGACACACATAGGATCTTGTCCCTCCAAAGAGCACAGGAAACCATTCAAACACATGATGTAACATACGAGGGTAAATCCAGCCAATTGAGAAAATGGTAAGTAATTTCATGAGAGAAAAATTTCAATTCTCAGTGTCCCTTTTGTATCACACCACCTGTTATTTTTAAGGCCCCAAAGAAGCTTTTATTTACCCTGGGTGAAGCATTTTTGTAAGACTGTGGCAACATTTATATTTCTAAATACAAAGTTGGAATTAATAGAGAAAAAGAGATGTGATTATCATGATTTTAATTGACAATAAAATCAATCTTTTAAATTCAGTATTCTTTACTCCTGATAGCACACGATAAGTCAAAAAAAAAAGCATAGAACTCCCCAGACAAACAATTCGGTTCTTCTTCATGGTCTATTGGGTCAGAAGCTTTTCTATTAGACAAGGCGTTCTTTGGTCTGCCTCATAGAAATTGGTACCATACATAACGTGTCAACTCTACAGCACTGGCTTGCCTCACGCTTTGATTGCCTGATTTGTCCTTCCATCCTTCCACTCCATTCTCCACATTTTCAGGAACCTGATTTTTTTCTTCAGGACTTGATAAAATGTGTACATCTTTGTTAACCAAAAATGTCTACACACAGTCAAGAAATTGGACTCAACCAAATTGAAACATCTTGGGGTTTAACTAAGCCACATCGATTTCCTTTATCAGATTGAGTGGCTTGAGATCCATATTGATCCTTTGTGAGTACTGTAGTTGAAATATAATGATTTTTTTTTAAACCATGCAACACACAGATTTTTGGTTTTGGCAGAGAGAGATAGCATAGTTAGACAACTTTTAATTATTAAAGTAGATGAACACATGGGCTAGATCATGTTTGAATTTGTGAAATGTGTAGGTTTTTAGGCTTGCAGGACTTTGACATAGTATTGCAAGCTGTTTATAAGAAAAGTTCGATATCTGAATGTTATTTTTCTTCCAACAATTCCTCCTCCTTTTTCAATCAAAGATTCCGGCACCTCTGGGAAATAGTGGCTTAGCTGAAAGAGCCTGAGTGTTAGCATCGCAGAGAACAGGATTCACATGTCATTTATTAGCTCTGTGGCCTTCGCAGCACCTCTTAATCTAACTGAATCTTATAAAATGCAGCCAATAACACCTGCTTTGCAGGATGAATGTACGGGTGGAAAAGCAACATTTCAGTTGCGTAAGTTTTATATATGCGAAGGTTGAATAAATAGTAGTTATTTTTCTTTACCACATTGTTTTGTAAAACTTTAGTATTTTTCTGGAAGACATTCTAATAGATATTGTTTTAGTTGAATACAACAAACACCATATTATAATGAATAGCCGTCTTCACGGAGAAAAAATTCTCGGCGCCTCCTCAATTATTCTGAAATCATTGTTACTAGTAACATTCACCTTAGTTGCTGAATTAGGGCTATTTAACTTACACTTGATTTTGCATCACCTAGCTATAGATCAACATGGACACTGTCTTCAAGGCCATTCAGAGTTGCCCCTCACATGTGGTCAAACCATTTGTATATATTTTGCTAAAGAAACATCTTAAGCTATTAGTTTAACGAAGGGGAGAGAAGAGAGCAAAGATGTGTTTGGGAATCATTTAGTAATGGACACAGAGTGTGGATAATTTAGGAAATCTGAAGGACAGCACGATTAAATTGTTTTAAAGGTTGAGGCAAAGGGGCATTTATCAAAACCAAAGTCAAACCGAGGTTCATTGCATAAAAGGAGTAAGACGGTAGGGGTGGGAGTGGTAACATATGTAGTGGGTTTTTTTAAAACTTCAGTTGGTCAGGCTGTGGGAGGGGTAAACAGATTGAAAACCCAGTTTGCTTATCAACAAAATAGCTGAGAGAAATTACATGAAAATCAGAAAAGACATTTTGAGTCATTCTGCTATATTTGAAGTGAAAACTTTACAGAGACATAATGCCGATGAAGAATGAACTTGAATTAAGCCTGGATTGTTTTTGTGAGTGTACGTGTGTTGTTTTTCCTGGGAGGAATTCTTCTTTAGAGGCGTGGACATCCGTTTGAGGTATTTTTTTTTTTTATTGAATTTTATGTGATTTCCCCTAATCACTTGAGCAATGGTTTCAAAAGCCCTTTCTGGCTGATATCATGACCTATTGGCTTTTAAACATAAGAATCCAAAAGAGAAGAAAATTCCCATTTTTTTGGAAAAATGTCTGCAAAGTCTAGGGTGTTAAGTATTGAACCTCATGACTGATACTTTGAATTTTTTTGTGTGAAAGTGTGAAGTGTATCTAATATTTTGTTGAAATGATGTGGCAAAACTTCCTAAAGCCTCTGTCTGGCTTCGTTCAGTTAAAAGTATTTTAACAATTGGCCCAGAGGAGTCCAGACAAGGTGAGGTCACTGGGGAAGCTTCTTGTGCTCGAGAGAGGCCCTCTTCTGAAAGAGGTGCCTGTGGGGGCACTGGACAGGGAGGAGAGGGCTCTGATACACACATGCAGGGTGTGGGACCTCCAGAGGGAGAACAATGAGAAAAGTCACATCCTGGGAGAGATGCAAAGAACTCACCGAGAATGTTTTTAGGACACGGAGGAGGCGAGGGCAGGAGAAAAGCCCCGTTAAGGAAGCAGAGGGAACCAACCAGCTGCAGTGGTCTGAGAGGACCCTGGAGATGCAGTGCTGATCCCTGCAAAGGCTCGTGTGCTTCCAGCACATTGGCAAGAACAAATTATGCTTTTTAAAAGACTTGACAGGGGTGACCAGACTTTCGACATGCCACCAAAATAATTGCCTATAAGACCTGAGACTAAACGGAGGAGAGCCAATTGAATGATCACTAAAGGCCTACCCATGTATTGTTATTGTTGTTATTAATATTAATTCTAACTAATGGATGACACAGAAGACTTGCAAGAAAAATTAGGGACTTTGGTCGAAAATGGTCAATGGCAAAATTTACACATATGAGCCTCAGATATTCAGGTTTCATTAAATAGAATCTGTGAAGGCATAACAGAAAAAGGCCTTGGCCTTTTATCTGAAGTTTTGTTCGGTTAAAAGCACCTTTAGCACACGCCCATAGCCTGACATTTTATTTTGCCACCCCCACCATTCACTTTTGAAGGTTCATCTTAAGAAAGGTCAGAAATTTTCACTTGTAATATAAAGAAGCTAAGTGAGGTTACCAATTCTTCTTAGAACTTGGGATCGTGGAGAACGTGGGATTCTTCAGTTTAGAAAGCTGCAAGTCTAAAATCTTGGCAGTAGAGCCTCTGAAAGATGGCTCTATAAACTTATAAGGACCTCCACATAGGAGGCTGCACTCAGCCAGTGAACTCTGGATTCTTCATAATTAGTTTGCTTTGTAGAAGGATGAATGCCTTTTTTGTTTTTCAAAACAAAGCCAACTTTAACAATTTTTAATTTTTAAGAATTTTTTGAATTATAAAATATTAAGGGGTTACAAATGTTTTTGTTACATGGATGTACTGTGTAATGCTAAAGTCAGGGCTTAGGATGTGCCCATCACCTGGACAGTGGTCACTGTACCCAATAGATAATGTTTGATCCCCCATACCTGTCCCATTCTCTCCTCATCTGAATCTTCAATGTCCCTTTTGTCTCATTGTGCCCATGTCTTCCCATCATTTAACTTTCATTTATTAGTAAGAACGTGTGGTGTTTGTTTTTCTACTCTTGAAATACTTCACTTAGGACAATGGCCTCCAGTTCCCTAAGTTTCTGCAAAAGACATTATTTCATTTCTTTTTGTGGCTGAGTAGTATTAGTATGGGTTGGTATTAGTATGGATTAGTATGAGAGCTTTGCCTTCAAGCTCTGTGATTCTTTCTGTTGTTGAAACTTTCTGCTATATATATATGTATATATAACATTTTTTTTGTCCTCTCATAATAGGCATTTAGGTTGATTCCATATTATTGCAATTGTGAATGGTGCTACAATAAACATTTGGGTGCAAGTATCTTTTTAACAATATGATTTCTTTTTGATACCCAGTAGATACCCAGTAATGAAATCACTGGATTAAATTTAGTTCTTTCTGGAAGTCTCCATACTGTTTTCCATAAGGGTTGTACTGGTTTGCAATCAGACTAGTAGCATATAAACATTCCCGTGTCTCTGCAGCCATGCCAGCATCTGTCATTTTTTTGACATTTGAATAATGTCCATTTGGAGGAGGATAAGGTAGTATCTCATTTTAATTTGCATTTCCCTGAT
>NW_003852498.1:110806-112595 GCF_000181295.1 Otolemur garnettii
TATTGTCAGAGTTCTTATGCTGTTTTCCTCTCATCGGAAACCTCTTTGCTCAGTTCAAGGCAGGTAAGTTTGTCCTACACCTGTTCTCTGCTGAGAACTCTTCTACTCAGTAACAAGTAGAGGTCCTTGGTTGGTGCACTTGTATACTACTCCAGAGAAACTGACGCACCAGATGCATTCAGAGCCTGTAACACAGCTGTCCCCTGCATTATCCCATTCCCCCATTTTTGTCACAGTCTGAGCTAGTACTGGGGGTATTTGTACAGCATGGTAGACTATTCCCCAGGCCATTGTTGGAAGCTTGGGGACGCAGCTGGGTGATGCTATTTAGGTTGTGGCTCCAGATGTCCGGGCTATTGGTGTTCATTCCACCAATTCCCAGGAACAGTGTCCGTAAGTAGGTGAGAGGGTCTGGCCAGTGGGTATGTGACAATGTGAGGAGGGTAATACCATGGTGGCTGTGCAGCATAGGGTATGGTTGGGGGCACTGATGTACATGGTCCACTGTGCCACTAGACTCATGGCACATGGGGGTACTAGGGCAAGTAGGTGTGGCACTGTGATAGCTTGGTGGGTCTCAAAACTGTGGCAAGCACCTAGATGAGTCATGGGACCATGATCAGTAGCCAGGCAGCTTATCAGGTTGTAGTGGCTGGGCAGTCAGTAGCTGGCATGGTTGGGGAGACATGGCATCTTGCTGGTGAGTTGTAGTGGCTGGGGCTTTCCCTCCACACAGGTCCAACTGGGACAGCTGCTCCAGTCATACTCAGGGAGCAGCACTATCAAGATGGCAATATGGTGGTATAGATGGTATAAATGCCTGTTCTGCTTGGATCCATGGGGGAAGTTGAAGGAGGGGTTGCATGGCACCCAGTCACAGTGTGTGAGTGCCTGCCTTCCTCACTCCCTCTCTTGAGGGATAACAGGGAGGCTGCTGCAGTGGAGCCCGCCTCTCTGTAGCATTCAGAATGGTGTCTGCTGTAGCAACCCAGCATCAGAAGCTAGTGGGACCCCACTGTGCCCATGCTGTGGTGCAGTGCAGCTGCACGGTTTTCAAGCAGCTTCCTGATCAATTTGGGGGCCTGTTGAGGTGGAGAAGCCCCTTCACAGTTCAGGTTTCGGGGATCATCAGGGGAGTATCCTGAGATCTCTCCCCTGACCCTTCCCCTTGGTGGATGCTTCCCCTGGGTAACTTCTGATCTTGTTGAGTGGATCAGCCTACCTCTCTCTCCTTCACTTTGGGTTATTCCAGTTGATTCCATGATAATTCACAATGCTTTATCCAAGACAGTCCATCCATATATGAATTTTGCCTACAACTTTCCATCTTCTCCTTGAGAGGAGTGAGTGTGAGCTGATTCTAGTCCATTGTCTTGGCCCTGACCAATCAGATCCTACTGCTTAAATGCACGGGGGAAATACAGCTTTAGCAGCAATTAGCTAGTATTTATTGTATTTCAGTCTTGAGTTATAGAGAAATATGGAATAACTTTCCACTAGGGAAGGAATTTTCTTCTTCTCTTTTCAATTTCTCATCTTTATTTTCTTAAATAACTTTAGTATTTAGAACATTTGGTTTTCCTTCTTAGGCTTTTTCTCCCTTGCATGGAATTATTGAATTGTAATTAAAAGTTAATTAAATAGTTAAGTCCATATCCACAGCCTGAAGTTCATTACTGTTTTTACCTCTGAGTAGCCATCTTGGCTTAGATAATTCACTTTATAAGATGTGGCCTCACACTATGTTTCTACAACTCCAGATTCACTCTTTCTTTCTTTTTTTTTTTTT
>NW_003852498.1:112788-129924 GCF_000181295.1 Otolemur garnettii
CCACCTTAGGTGTACGTGGCTGGCACCTTAGCCAGTTGAGCCACAGGCGCCGAGCCAGATTCACTATTTCTTAATGAAAAATTAGCTTGTTGTTTGTTCTACAAAATTCAAACTTGCAAAATAGTTACTTTTAATTAGCCAAATAGAGATACATCCATGGGATCTTTTCTACTGTGTGCCATATTCAGACTCGGACTGTTAAAAAGCAGATGAAGTGCTATACTGTGCATATGTGTGGTGGGAACCAAGGGGGAATATGTGTGGAATTAGATGATTTGTACCTTTGAAAGCAGCCTTATTATTATTTTTCCTTGTACAAAACATTTTTTCTTTGTTTTAAGACAGAGAAAATTCTTTTAAAAATTTGGTGGAAGGTAAAAGGCCATTCATTCTCGATATTTATCATTGTGTCAAAGAACCAAAGTGGTCATTCTTATTTGCAGAAATCAAATAGGTCTCTTTTCTAGGTATATTATAATAAAGAAACAATCTGGATTTTAAATATTTAGTCTGGTCTGGTGAATTACTTGTTAAAAGATTTACTTACTGATCCATTCATTCACTAGGTTATGAAGCAGTGACTCTGTGCCCACCGAGCCCTTCAAGTACCAGATAATTCCGTATAGGTCTTACAGCTAAGCTCATTGATTAGTTTTGATGGTTCAGCAGAAAGTGCTTATCAGATTAAAAAATCTTTCAGTTTTTCATTTACTTTATTTAAAGTTGGAAGATTAGTGAAATATGATGCATATTAACCTCCAACCCACGATAGGCCTAATTGGTCTGGAAATGCTTGACCCAGGGTTTTACTTGAAGATACTTAGACACAGAAGATTTTCAGAAAAATTGAACATTCTCCAAAATAAAGGAATAAAAACACTGACATTTTATCACATCTTGCTTTCAAACCAGGTAACATGACAGCATTCAACATTATCTAAAATAAACCCAGACCTGCTTAAAGGTTGGAGTGAACTCACAGCATGCTGTACATAGATTGGTTGGCTAACCAGAACACCCCAAGGCAGTCACTGGGGAATTTAAATCACACTTAGCAGGGAATATATGGTTTTATAGATAGGTAATATAAATAGGAAAATAAATAACGAGGTTAGAAATTCAGAGTATCTGAGTGCACAGTCTACAGTAGGTAAGGGCAAGTGATTCAGGGCTAAGAGTAAGCAAAAGTGTTTGCACCCCATTTTATGAGTATTGCAGCCTCTAACAGTGGGAGCCTGGAGGCTTAAAAACATGTTGTAGGACAAGGCAAGAGCCACTGGTGAGCCCCATGTATTAGTTTCCTGTGGCTGGTATAACCAATTATCACAAACCTAGTGGCTAAAAACAACAGAAATGTATTTTGTCACAATTCTGTATTCCAGAACTCCAAAATTGATTTTGCTTGGCTGAAATCAAGGTGTCAGCAGGGCCATACTACCTCAGAAAGCCCCAGGTTGCTTCTGGGGTTGCCAGCTTTCTTTGGCTTGTGGCTGCATCACTTTAGTCTCTGGCTTTGCAGTTACATTGCTGCCTCCTCTGTGTGTGTAGTTTCCCTCTGTTTTACATTTAATAAGTATATATATGCGTAACAGAATTGTACTCATTAAATCCATTAAACTTAAAAAAAAATAAAATGCCTTAAAAATTGGTAAGAAATAGGTATAAATGTGATTGCATTTTGGACCCACCTAGATAATCCAAGATAATCTCCTCATCTCAAGATTTCTAATTTTATTGCATGTTCAAGGCTTTTAAAAAACACTGTATCAGATAACATTGACAGGTTCTAGGGACTAGGACATGGATATTTTGAAAAGTGTCATATTTTTAGCCTGTTACATCCTATAAATTTCAGATGATGAGAAAATTCTTATTTGATTGTCTCTATAGATAGGAGAAACTCCCCTGAAACTTGACTCATAGAAGATACTTCACTTTCTTCCCATTCTTTCTCCTCTCTGTCTTCCAAAGGTGAAACACAGAAGCCAGACCAGTGCCTATAGCTACCTCCTGTGTAGCTTGTCATAATTGTTGTCATGGGAAACCTTTTGAAGAAAATCCCAGCACTTAGGAATATGAACTGAAAAGAGTCTTGTGGAGGAGGAAAGGGGATAGGGAGGGAAAAAGGAAGGCAAGAAAAATAGAGGGAAAGGAAGGAAGGCTGGAAGGAGTAGGAGAGATTAGAAAGAAGAGCAAATGAAGGAGGGAGGAAAGGAAAAGGAGGGGAGTCTTATCCTTGCACATGAGACACAGGTCCTTAAACCAGATGGTTGAATCATTTTGATTGAATTGAATATCTATGTATAATTAAACATTGATTAAATTACATTATTTGTATGAATTTACAGCTTGAATAAAAGAATGAAAGGCCATCTCTCTGAAAGTTCTTTTGAATTCCCCATATAATGACTCCCTCTCCACCCCCATGTGCTGTGGTATGTTTAGCATATAGACTTGCAGCACAGTGTTGTGACCATGAGTTCTGTCCCCACATCTTTCTCTCCAGCAGATCATGAGCTCTGGGGGAGAAGCGCTAGTCCATGTGACTAATATTTATTGAGTACTTATTATGTGTTAGACATTTTGAAAAGGACAATCACAATCCTACGAGAAAAATATGTGTATTTCTATTTTAAAGATGAGAGAAACAAAGCAATGAAAATTAATATTGTCAAGTTCAAAGAGAAGAAAAGAGGTAGAGCTAGGATTTCAAATCAGGCATTCTAATTCTCAAGTAATCTGCTACTCTACATTGTACCTAACACATAATTTTCACTTGAGTTGTTAGTCAAATTCTTTAAAAATCTAATTAGCTATTTTCCATACAACGCAATCTGACTTTACGGGAATGTTTTGTTTTTTAAGGTTTTTTTTTTTTTAATTTTAAAGGAAGCCTGTTGTCTTACTCTTTGTATTCCCTTTTTTGCTATCTTAGGAGAAGTGAGAAATGCTTCTAATTAGATGCATCGGTGAATAAAGCTGTTAGCTGTTGAGATAACCTGAAACTTCAAGCAGGTTCCATTGATGTGAGAGTGAGGAGAGGGAAGATAAAATGAAGACATTATTTTAAATGTAATTATTTTGCAGAAATAAAGGGTGTTCTCAGAAGGCCAAGATATAAGTGTGTTTGCATAGTGAATAAAAAGAAATGAACAAAGTAGGGTTTGTGGGAAGACTGAGCCACTGTATTTCATTCGCTGCTGTATTCCACAAACATTTATTGGGTGCCAATCTGTTTAGAGGTCTCCAAGGGGAAATTCCAAGTGTAAGCTGCTAAACAGAGGCTCTACCTACCTCTGCACCACCAGGAAGTCTGGGAATGTCACCCTATCGTTTGAACTTGTTACTGATCTTTTTGTATAACATTTCTTTTTCCCAGAGATTCTGATAGCAACCTGAGGGTCAGAACTGTAGTTCATACTATTCCTGCTTTCTGATGACATCCACAAAGACAATTCTCACAATGGTTTGTCAATAAATATTTGCTGGATGGATGAATAAGGGGAACAATCAGTTGATTGAAGAAGTTAGTTTATTCCATGTTAAAAAAAAACAAAAAACAAAAAACAAACAGCAGTGGGATGTCTCTCCCTGTTGTGCCTTCAGTTTTCTTTCCTTACCTCTTTTTCTTTGCTCAATCCCCCTCCATCTCAGCTTTTCCTTTTTTTCTCTCCTTCTCCAATTACTAAGTATTTCCTCATGATCCTTTTTATGAACTGAATAGATAATCTGTGTTTGTGTGGAAAGAATGAGATTTAGAAATGTGATTTTGATCTTAGATTATTTGGGTTTGAGATATAACATCAAAAAGTTATGGTGTGGGAATATTAATTAAGGGAGAAGGGGCTGTTACATAGATTTGGGATTTATCTACATGGAGGTATGGGAGTAGCTGTGACCACGTCACCTTAAGTTTACTCTGAAACACTAGCTCTACCATTCATTCCTCTCAACACTAAAACAGCAGAACTGCTCATTGTGATCACTGGGTGCCCCACATTGTTCCTTGTGATACAGAGTTATTTCATTCTCACAGCAATGCTGCCACTACTATCTGATTCTGCAGTTTATTGTAGGTTGGTAGCATACATCGAATTGCTATTCATCTAATTTTCTTTTTTTCTGATTATGTGATAGAGGACACATTATTTGACTTTTAAAGTATATATCATTTTGTTTGTGTAACTTTATGGTCTTCATTATTATTGTTGCCCAAAATCACATATTTTTTGCTTTGTCCTTAGCAGATAATAGAAATCATCACTCAGGTGCTATGTTTTGTAACAGCCATTATTCTATACTCTTCGTATATATATATATACACGAAGATACATATACATATATATACATATATACATATATACATACATACATACATATATATACATATATATATATACATACACACACACATATATGCATTTATCTTTACAGCATTTTTAAAATTTAACTTAATTTTTTTAAAAGATAGGGCCTTGCTCTGTTACTGAGGCAGATGGAGTGCAGTGGCCTGGTCACAGCTCACTGTAACTTAAAATTCCTGAGCTCAAGTGATCTTCCTGCCTCAGCCTCCTGAGTAGTGAGGACTGTAGCCCTGCACCACTATGTCTGGCCAATTATCTTTATTTTAGAGTCTTTTTATGTTGCCCCCTCTGGTCTTGAACTCCAACTGATCCTCTCACCTCAGCCTCCCAAAGTGCTGGGATTATAGACAGGAGCCATAGCACCCAGCCTATATCTATGTTTGTCTTATCTAAGCCTCACGACAATCATGAGTTAGCCTCTATCATTCCTATAATAATCCTGAAGAATTACCAGGGTTATTAACTAGTTGAAGATGGTCTAGCAGGCCTGGTGGAATTTGAACCAATGTGTCTGGTTGCAGTGCAATTCACCTGCAATCACTTTTCCTGGCGGTTCTCTCCTCTCTATGTCCCCCACCCATAAACGTGTGTGTCTTGCATTCTAAAAATCACAACTTCTTTACTACTTACTCTCTAGCATCCCGTGTTTCCTTATGACTTCCTTCCAAGCCTCTTCTAAGAGCAGCCTGAAGTCACTTGTCCTTTTGTGTCTCCTTTCCCTGCCACCCTGGCACTTGTCCTGTTAGGTCCGAAAAATTATTCTCCCAAACAGCCCAAACAGATGAATCTGAGACACGCTCCAATGTAAAAAGCACGAGGTGAATTTTATTCAGGCCCCAGGAAGCCCGGACTCTCCTGGCATGCAAGCCGAAGACAAGCCCTGAACCCGGGGTGGAGGAAGTTTTTATGGGTACAGAAAGCAAGAGGGGTAGGGTCGGATACGAGTACACTTTTCATTGGTGGTTGGTGATTTCATTAGTAAAGGAGGAAGTAAAGGAGGATTTGCATTGCCAGCTGATGATTTCACTAGTAAAGGTGAATTTGGATTGGTACAGGTGAGGGGTGGGGGGTCCCTTAACTGGGGGCTAGAGTTGGTGCAACCTGGTTACCTGTATTTCAAGGTAATAGAAACTTATTGTTTATTATAGTAGCTATTTGCCTAAGGTGACTCAGTTTACAGCGCAGTGGCTGTGCAACCTGGGGTGGGGGAAGGCAGCAGGGAGTGGCCCTGCAGGTTTCACTGGCAGAGGTTGGGGCGGCAGGGCTATGCAGTAAACAGCTAGGAATGGGGCTTGTGCTATAAACAGCCAAGAATGGAGCTTGTGCTGTAAACAACAGAATGGAGCTAGTTTGGCTCTCACAGTCCCACCATTCAACTCACCTTGTTTCAGTGAAGTTTTCCAACGGCTAAATCTAATGTCACTCTTCCATCTTTATTTCTCTCTTCATATGCCTGTGTAATCCTTCAGTCCTTTTGGAAAATGCTCTAACTGCATGATTTCCTCAACACAGTGTTTCTTTGTTCTCCCACCTGTTTTAGTCACTGGCAATGCCCAAGGTTCTCTTATAGGGGAGCAAATCATGGTAGAGACTCATACTCGATTATGATTTTAACTATTATCTCTATATTAATGACTCTGAAATCTATGTATTTATATGTGAAATTCCACTGAGGTACATATTCATGCTGATTCCCTGCTTTATATTTACTCTTGTGATGTCTCAGAAACACTTTAAAATTAATATGTCGAGCTAGATTAATGCTACTTCTTTAATGACTTGGTCTTCCCCCGGGTTTCTGATCACAGTAAATGCAACACCATCCACCCACTTATCCAGACCAGAGAACTGAGGTCACTCCAGCTCTGTCCTTCCACCACCCTCTGCATTTTACTGCCTAGATGCATCTCCTATTCATTCCACCCTCTGCATTTGTATTGCTCAAATTTGTCTCTCCAGCATCCGGATTTGCCCTTATTAAACCTGTGGTTCACGCTGTTGCCACGATGATTTTTTTTTTAAGCTTTATTTATTTATTTTTGCCACTTTTGGCCTGGGCTGGGTTTGAACCCACCACCTCTGGCATATGGGACCAGCCCCCTACCCTTTTGAGCCACAGAAGCCACCCTGCCATGATGATTTGACAACATGCTTCCTTATCTTATTTGTTTCATTTGCACCATGCATTTAGCAGCCCCAGTTAAGCACGGAATACTATGGGCTCTCTTAGGGTCAAGCCACACAACTAACCATGCAGCACAAACATGGTTCCTACTTTTAAGATCCTTTAATGGATTTCTGTGGCAGCAAGATGAAAATTTAAACCTTCCTATGGCCATCAAGCTCCTACTGGTGCTTCCTGCTTATTTTTCAGACTCCTTTTGAATGCTTGCCATCTTCCTGCCTGGGGCCATTCCTAATTTGGAACTTCCCCTGCCCCAATCCGTCCTGGTACACACCTCCATTCATCTAAGTGACTCAGTACACTATTTTATTGTGGTTGTTGTTCTTCTAGGACACATTGTGTGTTCTTCTCACCACATTGTGTCCTGCTCTTTTAGAAGGCTGAACTCAGTTTGTAATGAGATAATCATTCATGTGGTCAGTTGATGAGTGTCTATCTTTTCCATTTCCCTGGGAGGCATAGGCAATAACAGTTCTGTTATCGTAGCAGTCCAGCATCAGTACCACGCATGCAGTAGGCACTTCATAAATGTTAATTACTTGAATGTTATCTTCAATACTTGTGATGTTTTGGGTAACTGTCTTCTTTTTCTCCTTAAAGAATCATATTCAAAAGATCATCATTTATCTATAATAAATGGTAAATAGTTTTCTGATTGTAAAGAAACCTTATTCTCTCTTAAAACACATGACACTCCCACAACACACACGCTCACACTTCACAAAGAGAAACTGCATGTGGGGAAAGTAGCTGTTTTCATAGCTCACCACATTTCAATTTCAATTTGAGATTCTCTCAAATGGAATCTTTTTTCCTCCAACCATACTCCTTGGCTTATACTCCACGGACTCCTTTCATATACTATGCCAAGAGGAAGAAATTCTCTTTTTTTATACTTAGCTCTGCTGATAATTTATCCCTTAAAAATCTTAACTAAGCCATAAGCATAAATGAGAGTAAATATTGAACCTTCAGTATTTACAAGGTGCAGACAGGTTGCTGAGCCTGAGCTAACTCCGAGCAGCATGGCGATGGCAGATGCGTTTCTCCCCTCATTGCATCTGGGTCGACTGGCAATGGCTACTGCAGACAAGCCTGAGAAGGATGCTCAGAGTATGGCCGCTTGCAGTGGGAAAGTATGCCGTGCCTAATTCATTCAATGCCTATTTGCTGAGCCATAGCTGTGTAATTAGCACAGCTAGCCACGGGTGGAGGAGAAGGGAACATCAGCAATTTTGTGAGCACTGCCCTGCACACGAAAGGTTGATAAGATTTTGATAGGATTTTGTAAACATCTTACTCATTTTGTTTCCTCTTCAGCTCCAAGCTTATCCTCTGGTGACATGGCTTTTGGACATAATTGTGACTTCCTGGTCCCTAGAAGCAGGTCTAACAGTGAATTTTGTTTTGCTATTGGACAGGAATTAAAAGCCCTTTCCTCACTGAAACACCCACATTTTTGTGATTTGAGCCTCCCAGACCCCGTAATTCCTCTTCCTTCTTTTCTGTGTTCTCTTTTGAGAGACATGCTTTGCTGCCATTGAATTTGCATGTGTATTGACAGGCTCATGACCTCTACTGAGCCCCAGTGACTAATCTGGCCCTCAATTCTCTGTCTAACACTTTTTTTTTCCTTCTCAATAGGGAGGGCCAATAAGTGGCCATCGGGTGGGGATTTTTGCACATTTTGGCCTTTTTTTTTTTTTTTTTGCAATTGTTGCTGGGAAGTGAATATGATTGCTGGGACTATAGGAACCATCTTGTGACTTTGAGGTTGGCACTTAGGCAGAAAGACAGATGGAGTCACAGTCCCTGCTGAACCTAGTGGAGTTATCCTCCAGGTGCTGGATAGCCTGCTTTGGATATCGTAAATGAGAGGATGTCACCCTGAAATGTTTGAACTACTATACTGTTCTATTATTTGCAGCTAAATGCAAATGTATGGGCTATTCAGCTCTGGGTCTTCCCTCCCTCCCTTCCACCTTCCTACCTCCCTCCCTTCTCTCTCTCTCTCTCTCTTTTCTTTTCTTTTTTTAGACAGAGTCTGGTGGTGTCATAGCTCACAGCAATCTCAAACTCCTGGGCTCAAGCCATCATCTTGCTTCAGCCTCCCTAGTAGCTGAGACTACAGGTGCCCACCACAACACTGGGCTAATTTTTCTATTTTTAGTAGTGATAGGGTCTCGCTCTTACTCAGATTGGTCTTGAACTCATGAGCTCAAGGGGGATCCACCTGCCTTAGCTTCCCAGAGTTCCAGGATTACAGGTATGAGCTACTGCACCCAGATGAGTTATCTTTTTATATGCTAATCCAGGTGAGAACTCTCTTTTCACACAGAAAGGAATCTTACATCCATGTTATCTAAGACTGTACATTCTATAAGAATAGAAAAGGTAACTATTCTGCTCATCAGTGGTTCCTCAATGTAGTGCAATACCTGATGTGTTAAGTAGTTGTATTAGTTGGCTTAACAAATGTTTCATGTGGAGAGAATGAATAATAAGACCTACATTCTTTAAATACTAGTCTTACTCAAATGAATTAGCAATCATACAATTACTAGAAAGCCAGTCTCTCAATGATTACTTGTATATTCTGCTTACTTGAGGGCCAATGAATGAATACCACTTGTGACTGTAGAGTTTTGTGGAATAACAGAAAAAAATATTTGACATTAAAACATAATACAAACATTTTTCCTCCTTATTCCACAAAAATATATTCAAAGTGTAAAATGTGATATTTTGATATATGTACAGGTATACATTGTGAAATAATTATCAGAAGCTAATTAATATATGCATGATTTTATTTATTCTGGTAAAGTCTTTATTTTTAGTTCTGCTAATAGCATGAGTATAACTGCCTATCCTCTGTGCTTCAATAGCTTCTCCACCCACACCCCAATTCTCAGCATCTGAGCTGTCTGAGAATATTTACTGAAGACAGAAGAGTGTGTACAAATTTCCTTCTGTAGCCCAAAGCTCATGCTTTCTAACGATGGTTTTGAATTCTTTTTCAAAGAAAAGAACTTAAAAAACCCCCCAAAACTTCCTTTTAAAGGGGTTTTATTTTGTGCTATTGCAATGATATTAAAATATACTCAGTGACATTCTTTAAGGTACATTTCATATCATGGTAAGAAACTCTTCCCCAAATTTTCTTCTAGAGGGTTATCCAAATTTTCTAGCCTACAAAAACATTTTCTAGCTTTATACAAAGCCATTTTTTTCCACATAGGTAAGAGAGTATCTACCTTAATTGCTACATATAGAAAAACTTAGTGGTATAAAATAACAACCACTTTGTAACATTTATGGATTTTGTGGGTCTACCATTAGAATAGGACTTGTCTTTTCTCCACCACGTCTGGGGCCTCTTTTGGGAAGACTTGCATGGGTAGGCCCGGAATTTCAGAGTTTTCTTTGACATATCTGGTGCCTGGGCTGGGATCACTTGAAGATTGCCTGCAGACTGGCGTGCTGTCATTGATGGCAGTGCCTATACTTGGCCTGTCCATGTAGCGTGGACTTCTCACATACCGGCAGTGAGGTTTTGGACATCTCAAGAAGTTTGACAACAAGCACACCAGGAGAACTAGATGGAGACCTGCACCGACCTTTGTGACCTAGTCTCAGATGTCACAAATTGCTCTTTCCACCATACATTAGTGGTTGAAGAAGTTGCAAACCTGTCCAAATCCAAGGAGAGAGGACATAGATTTCCACATTTTCATCAGAAGCATGTCAAGAAATTTGAAGACATTTTTAAAAACCACTGCAGGTATCATGGGATAATTACTTCCAAAGCAAAAATCTAACACTAATTAGTACTTTGTTGTAAACTCTTTCTCTTTTTCTCTCACCAGTTGTAAGTATCTACTTCTCTCTATGAAACTACTGAATTGAAGTGTCATTGGATCACAACATGTCCAATAACAACCAAAAACAAGGCCCAAAATAATCACAAACTGGAGAAGACACTTTTATTATTCACCCAGCTGAACAGAGAGCTGACACTTATTTTTTGTGGGACACAAAGTTAGGACTTTTTTGAATCTTAACTGAAGCAAGAGACACACTTATGTAACACAATTCTTTTCACTATAAAATTATCTGTTTATTTAGCTTTACCTATGAAAACATTTCCCCCACCCACCTTTGTCACTGTTTCCCAACTCTGCTTTCTCTGGTTCTGTAATTTATAAAGAGAATCAAAGAAGTATCCTCTTTATAGGAAACCCTTTCTAGAATTCTTCCTGCTTTTTAAGGTATCATTTGCAATCTTCCTTCCTTCCTTTCCCCCTCCCTCCCTTCCTTCCTTTTCTTTCCTTCCCTTTTCCTTTCTTTCCTTCTCTCCCCCCTTCCTTCTTTCCCCATGCTTCCTTTCTTTTCCTCCTTCCATCCTTTCTTCCCTCCTTCCCTTCTTCTCCTTTCTTCCTTCTTTCCCTCCTTCCTTCCTTTTCTCCCCCCCCCCCTTCTTTCCTTTCTTTTTCCTTTTAACTATATCCTGGAATCTGAAAGAAAAAAGTGTGGTTTCAACTGAATCTAAACTACTAGGTAAAGAGAATGCGAAGCAGCCTCTTTAGCTCCTGTCTTGGGCTTCACAATGTCAACTCTGTAGACTGCCCTGTGGGCTCTGCCTTGATTTAGCTGCGAGTTTCACATTAATGCTGGCCCACGTGCTTTACATTATTTAAGGTGAAAAATCATTGCTTAAACACCACCAAAGAGCTGCACATTGACCTCTAAGGCAAAGAAGTGAGAGATCTGTGTGGAACCTGACAGCAAACACTAAACCCACACCACTAAACTGAGAGAGGGCTGGTTTTCTCCTTCATCCACTCTTTCTTACAATCTTGACTTTTCAAACGCTTAACAATCATATTTAACAGGATAATTTCCAAGTTGAACCATCGTTCTACTCCAGATTCATGAGCTCCAACTTCTCATTGATAATTGTCTGTGGGCTCCTATTTCTATTTGTTAATTTATATAATATCCTGAATTGATCCAAAAAGATTCAACATGAGACATCTTCATGAGAAATTTCTAGAGATCCCCAAACTGAACATCCTAGAATGTTCTAGAATAAATTCTACTATTTTCCTACATCTTGTTCTATTATCTTTCTAGTTCCTGGGCTCCAAATTAATATTTAACTTCTCCCTCTTAATCAGTCTTTCCATTTAATTGGTCCTATGGCTCTGCTCAAGGCTTCATTACCCATTCTCTGGATTATTGCAACAGCGTCCTGACTGTAGTCTCTGCCTCCACCTCCCATCCACTCTATATCTGCCAACAGAACTCACTTTTAAAAACAGATCTGAATGTGTTATTCTGTTTCTCAGAATCCTTCTGTGGCTCTCTGCCTTAGAATAGAAAGCATATTTAAAGTTCCCTATACCATACTCCTGCACTTCCTAACTTTAATACTTGCTGAGTGCTTTCTACATGTTCAGCTGAGTTCTTGTTGTTTTATATGTTGTTAGCAGATTTGACTTGACTTATGGGGCAAAAATTTTAGAGTTCCCCTTTTAGAGTTGAGAAAAATGAGTTACAGAAAAGTTACATAACATTCTCGTTCTATAGCTAACAAGCTATGTGTTACTTTATTTGATAATTTTTGGTGATGCGTACTTTTACTCATTTGTTTATCTACTCATTGAATACAAATTATATTGATTATTTATTTATTGAATAGCTACTCTATGGGCCTGCATTGTGCATGCTTTGGGAAAGTAGAAAAAGTCAGTTGCCCACGGTGGGTACACACAGTTTAATGTAGCATAGTAAGGGCTTTGATAAGTGCACATGGGCGTTTAGTCCAAACAGAGTTAGACACAGGAGAGGAGGGATCTCTGGGGTTTCAAAGAAAAATGATACTTTCCTAGATAAAAGGAGTTGGTCAGGTAAGAATGGGAGAATGGTGTTCTGAAGCCAGGGAAGAGCATGGGCAAGAGCATGGAGGTGAGAAAGCATGGCCTGTTCAGAAGACTGGAGGTAACTGATAGGGGCACAGCCTGGTGCAGCAGAAGGGAGAGGGCTGTGACTCTCAGCTGTGATTATCTGTGGCCAGGTCACTGAGATCTTCCTTAACTCTGGAGAGCTCAGACACTATTTTGTCTGATACCAAGGGGGGTAAAAGAGAGGGTTGCTATTATCTTTGCATTTCACAGAGTAATTCTGACTATAGTATGAAGGATAGCACGGAGTAGATTAACACTTAAAGTAAAGGGGAATGAATTAGGTTTCTTGTGCAGTGTTTGGTTTCTGATTTAATTTGAATGAGATCCACTGCCAGTTTTGAGCACATACCCTAATTTAATGCTAAGAAGCTGTTCATTCATGAAGTATCTGCTTTGTGGTCAAATATTTCAGATAGGGTCAAATCTTGTTTTTCTATGCTAGTGAAAAGGAATAGAGAAGTGCATGAGCAAACAGATAGGTAATGTCAACTAGTTAATTCTAAGTTAATAATGCATAGTGATTATACACACACACTCACAGGGTGCCAATAAATATATACACATTTAAAAAAGGAAAAACTCTATCAAAATTGTAATATTCCAGATACATAATATTTGTTATCTTATGTATTGTATCTTGTATCTCTTTTATTTGTGGAAATCAAATATGACTGGAGTATTACAATTTTGATACAGTTTTTTTCATTCCTAAAATGCATATACATTTTGGGGGGGCACCCTCTGTGTATATATAAATGCTATTTTAAATTTTGGAACTTTGAATTTTTTTTCTTTCTTTTTTTTTTTTTGTAGAGACAGAGTCTCATTTTATTGCCCTCGGTAGAGTGCTGTGGCATCACAGCTCATAGAAACCTCCAACTCCTGGGTTTAGGCGATCCTCTTGCCTCAGCCTCCCAGTAGCTGGGACTATAGGTGCCCGCCACGACACCCGGCTATTTTTTTGTTGCAGTTTGGCCAGAGCTGGGTTTGAACCCGTCACCCTGGGTATATGGGGCTGGCACCCTACCCACTGAGCCACAGGTGCCACCTGGAACTTTGAATGTTTTGAACATGTATTCTCCCACAATGAAGTGGTACTCTAGAGAAATCCTAGGAGAATTAAGGAACAGTCCTATTGTTCTATGCTCTCATTCTGTCTTTTTGGCCACATCCTCCCTCCATCAAAGTCCATTCTGGGAATTTCTGACTAACTTCTCAAAAAGATGCACAGAAACAGCTCTTTTTCAAATCTTCTGTGATAGAAATATTTAAACAGTGCAATTCCCACCAAATTTTCTCCACAGAATGTGATATGAGCAAGCAAACAGAACATAAAAGATGTGAACAAATCAGTCAATGGTATCCCGCCACACCTTCTTCTCTGTGACCAGAGCTGGACTTGGGTTTATAATTGTTTCTCTGTACTTGCAAAATCTTAAAAGCTCTGAAAAACTAAAGTATTTTCATGGCTGATTTGGCAGCAAAACCTGACTAAACTTGAACTCATGTGGCCACAAAAACCTGACCCACGCTGACAGGAGGCTATTTATAATCTGCACTTCACTTGGTGTGAATAGCCACATGCTTGAATATTAATGTCTTTGACACCGCCTGGAGTGTTACATAATATATAAAATGTGCACTTAAAAAGTCTCCTTTAGAAATAGATTTTTGAGAAAGTCCTCGAGTTGTAAGAAAAATATAATACACATGTAATACAGAGAAACATAACACACATTTCACTTAATTTCCCCCAATGGTTAACATTTGCATAACTGTAGTACAGTATCACCACCAGGAAATTGACTCTGACACAATTCATTGCCCTTATTTAGATTTCAGGAGTCTTATATACATTCACTTGTGTGTGTGTATGAATTAGGTTCTGTGCCATTTTTCACAGGTAGATTCATGTGACAACCACCACCCTCAGGATGCAAAACAGTTTCGTCACAAGGATCCCTGGTGTTCCCCTGCTGAAGCCACAGCCACCTCCCTCACTACCCTTCTTCCTAACCCTGACAACCACTAATCTGTTCCCTATCTCCATAATTTTTTCATTTCAACAATACTGGATAGATGCAGTCTCCATCATGTAACTTTCTGTGATTGGCACTTTTCACCCAGCGTGATTCGTTTGGAGATCCATGTAAATTGCTGCTTGCCTTTTAATATCTGACACTTCTGAACTCCAAACACACTGAGTGGAAATGTTTTGGATGAGGGGCTGTGGAGCTGCAAGGAGCACCTGCCTGTTCTTGGAACCATTGAGGAGCTGGCCTGGCAGGAGCCGAGGGGGATTGTTCTTGTCAGTGAGTGGAGTTGTTGGGTCCGAAAAAGCCTCCCAAAGTAGCCCCAATCGACAAACTCGAGACACGCTCCGATGTAAGAGGCATAAGGTGAGATTTATTACAGACCAGTCTGGACTCGCCCAGCACGCAAGCCTTGGACGAGCCCCGAACTCGGGGTGGAGGAAGTTTTTATGGGGTACAAAAAGCAAAAAGGGTAGGGTCAGGGTACAGGTACACTCCTGATTGGTGGTTGATGATTTCACTAGCAAAGGAGGATATGGATTGGTACAGGTGAAGGGTAGGGGATTTTTTAACCAGGGCTAGAGGTGGTGTAGCCTAATTAGGAAGGAGAATACCTGAATTTTAAGGAAGTAGATACCTATTGCCTATTATGGGAGTTGTTCAAGGGAACTGATACTTATTGCCTATTATGGCAGCCGCTGTCTTAGGTGACTCAATTCAACAGCTTAATGGCTGTGCAACCAGGGGTAGGGGAGGCAGCAGGGAGTGGCCCTGCAGTTTAACAGAGCTTATGTAGTAGACAACAAAATGGCGCTGGTCTGGCCCTTACAGAGTGTAGTTTGGAACCAATATCCCTGGTGTCTGGTGTGGGTGTGGAGCTTGCTGCCATGTGCCATTTGCTTCATGCTGGAGCGTCCTTCTTCAGTGTTGGGTCGTTTGCCGCATATGCCTTTGCCTGGGTTTCTCCTCATTGCCTTTTCCTTTTGGGCCTTCATTCTAGCCCTAATTTGCAGTCTGTTTCCCTAGTCTTGTCTGTCAGGCCCTTTGCCTTGGAATTGCACCTGGCTTCCCAGTCACTCAGCACCAATTCAGGTCAGCATGCAGATATGTGACTTAGGGCTCAGATTTCATCATTTGCTTGCCCTAGAATTGCCTTTAGCCCCCCCCCCCCCCAGGCTCTCCAAGTTGGATACAGGATATTCCTTGGTGAGCTTTCTGGTGTGGACATGCATCATCATTAGAGTAAGTTTTGATGTCGATAAAATTAAGCTGTAAGTATAGTTACTGTTAATATATTCTAAAGCAAAATTTGCCCCGTTTAGGCTGATGTACAGTTCAAAATCTACTTTGGTAAAAATTGTAATAGACATTGCTACTAAATATAATAATCTGTTATTCTTTTTTAAAATTAATAGCTGTGTACATTAATGCAGTCATAGGGTACAGTGTACTGGTTCTACATACAATCTGAAATATTTTCATCAAACTGATTAACATAGCCTTCGTGTCATTTTCTTAGTTATTGTGTTAAGACATTTATATTCTACACCTAATAAATTTCTCATGTACCCTTGTAAGATGCACCGTAGGTGTGGTCCCATCAATCACCCTCTCTCCACCCATCCTCCACCTCCCCTCCCTCTCCTCTTTCCCCATATTCTTGGGCCATAATTGGGTTATAGCTTTCATAAGAAAGCTATAAATTAGTTTCATAGTAGTGCTGAGTACATTGGATGGATACTTTTTCTTCCATTCTTGAATTCTATTATTCTTTTATTGACATTTGACTTAAGCATATCTCTAAGAAGTTTGTGTGTATGTGTGAGAGAGAGAGAAAGACTCAAAAATTGCTAATGATGTTTAGGCAAGAGAGAAACACGGCAGAATGGCCCCAAGAGAGGACATTTATCTCCTTTATTTTTACCAGTTTTCTTGTCTTCCTGCTGTGATGGAGGACATCAAAATAGTTGATGTCATACTGCCATTGCTCCAGTCAATTTTAATTAATTTATATCTTCCTCTTAGAGAAAGCTAAACTGAGAAGTAGTTGTAGGTCAAGATTTGTTACTATCCCTTACAACTATTTTTATAAAACCTATCCAGGTGAAAAGAAAACATTTCATCTCTAATAATTCAAATAATTTGTTCAGGTGAAATTATTATCTGAGAATTTCCAGAAGCTTAAGCATTTCACTTTTCCATTTGGTGTTGGCCACTGTGGAGAAGAGTCTTGCTTTTGCTCAGGGAGACTTTTGGTTAGCACTGACTCGCCTAAAGTCTGCTCTGGGAATATCAATAGGATGGATACTGTTCCCCGAAGAAACCAATTAGGAAGGAAAAAAGAAGAGAAGAAAAGAAAAGGCAATACCTAACTCTCACTTGTTTTCTCATCTAAGATATTGTCAACCCTCTCTTTCTAAAAGTAGAATGTAAACGTCGTAACACAATAACTAAGAAAATGACATGGGACTATGTTAACCAGTTTGATGAAAATATCTCAAATTGTATATGAAAATACCACACTGTACCCCATGATTGCATTAATGTACACAGCTATGATTTAATTAAAAAAACCCCAAAAAACA
>NW_003852498.1:131236-150220 GCF_000181295.1 Otolemur garnettii
AGCCACAGGCGCCGAGCCGACAGCTCTAGAACCTTGAACAAACCCAAGTACTGATTTCTGAGTTTGGATCTAGATTTTTAAATTTGAAAACTTTTGTTTTATGAAGTAGGGATGCTTCACTTATAGAAACTTTGGTGTACCTAATATCATATCAGCTTTTGTATCTGCAAAAATAAATACAAGAGTACTGCAGTTAAGAAAAAAAATACAAGATTTTTCTTTTTTTCCCTCTCTGGTTTAATTATCTTATTTGAATTTAGTAAGCTATGTGGTGGTTGCCCTATGGGGCTCATTAAGCTGAACTTCCACATCAGGGTTAGCAATGTTGTGAGTGAAGAAAATCACATTTTAGAAGAGAGAGCTTGTTGCTATTGCTGAGAAGTCATTTGGTTACTACAGACTGCTTGCAAGGAGGGAGCTCACCCCTGGGCCAGATGGTGGGCAGTTACCTGGGAGGATTAGGCTGTGTGTAGCTCTGCAGAGGGAGGCATACCTGATTACAGCACCTGGGACACAGACGCCTGTGGCAGTGGGTTTCTGAGTATTGATGTCCAGGGTCAACAAGTTTAATCTTTTGTGCTGGCTGACCCCAGCTTCACTGAAGAAACAGCCTGAATCACAATGGTCTTTTGGATTGAAATCTGGGTTCCCAAGGAACATGAGGTCTTTGCTGTGGTTGCTACAGTAGGCAGTGTGTTGCTAGCTCTGGGAAGGGTTTAGTCTGCAGGCTGTTGGGGTCTTTCTCTTAGCTTGAAAGTCTCACAGAATTTTTAAAAAATAAAAAAAAGTCAAACATACAAAGCCACGAGCCCTTCCCATTTAGTTTTGCCGTACAATGAATTGTATTAATTTGAAAAAATGATGTTTAACCTGGACTTCACAAACAGAGGCTGTGTTCTCTTTCTGTGTACTTTAAACTCGCGATTGCCAGGCCATGAACTACCTTAACCTGAAAACAAAAGAAGTATTTTGCACCTGGGTATAAAATGCCACACGTCTTGATAACGTTGCAATATGCCACCCTCTTACAAAAGGCCAGTTCTATGATGCTGAGTTACATTTCCCAGCCGCAAAACCACTCACTTGTCAACATATCTTGCTCCACCTGACTGGATTTAAAAAAAAAAAAAAGAAAAAAACCTGAAGAAATTTGTCATTTCAGTGCTCCTGACTGTATGGTATGTAGCTATGCGAACGTTCGTTCTTTTCATCATTTGAAATGCTTTTGTTTAGCCAGGCTCTTACTAACATAAAATGCGCTTTCATGAGAATTTATAGGGGTCTGTAGCCTCAGACTGCTCCTGCCTGCCTCCTTAATTTTGGCTCCACTGTTGGTTCCTTTTATTGGTTTTTGGCAAGTTGCTGAAGCCATATGCTTTGCACTTGGCTTGCCTGATTTGTAAGATTCTGCTGACATCCAGGAAAGTGCCACAAAAACCTGTTGCTCATATCCGAGCTTATGTGTTTTATGGCAAGTCCACTGAGCTCAAGTTTCTTGACAAGTCTTATTTATGCAGAAACAAACACAGGCAGTATTTTGTGGGACGATGCTGCTCTTTCTGGGAGTAACTTTTGGCATTTGTATGCAAAGGGGCAAATGGTTTTTTAAACATCTCCTATTTTATGTGTGTGATGGAGAAAGCTCTGCTGCTGCTGCTGAGAGACACTGTTTGCTGAGGACGTACCATGTGCATTGACATCGTCGCAGGATGGCAAGGTGGACACTGTTGTCTCCATTGTAAGGATGAAGAAACCGAGGTTTAAGGAGGTTAAGCAACTTTCTCAGGTTTTTAAGGAGTGGTGAAGCCAGGATTTAAATTTCATTCTCTCATCTCTAAAGTTCATGTTTTCCTCTAAAGAGACCTGGGAGACAAATATTGGTGTTGATTTTTTGAATAAAGGAATTTTTTTTGTAATTTCCATTCTATTTCATTACAATTATTAAACTTAAGCCATTTATAGTAGTGAGGACCACAGGGGGTGCAGTAATGACTAAGACACTTTGCCATTCTTTAAGGACTCAGAGACTAGAGAGGCGACTTTGAACTGAAGGTAAATGCCCCTTTAGGAAATATTTCTAAGTTGGAACCATTTTTTTTTTTTTTGAGACAGTTTCACTTTCTGTGGCATCAGAGCTCACAGCAATCTTAAACTCTTATGCTCGAGTGACCCTCTCCTCAGCCCCAAGTAGCTGGGACTACAGGTGCCTGACACAGTGCCTGCTGTTTTTAGAGAGAGGGTCTTGCTATTGCTCAGGCTAGTCTTGAACTCCTGAGCTGAAGCCATGTACCTGCTTTGGCCTCCCAGAGTGCCAAGCTTACATCCATGAGCCACCATGCCCAGCCTCAGTTGGAATAATTTTTGATCACCATTTTGATTGAGAGTGTGTGTGGCACGATTGGCATCTATTGGGTAGAGGTCAGGGATGCTGTTATACATCCTGCTGTTATACATCCTGCAATGCCCAGATAGAGCCCACAATAAAGAACTAAGGCCATAGTGGTGAGGTTTAAATACTTTGATACAGAACAATAACCAAGATACTAAAAACATGGCAGGATTCATGCCTTTCCTTTGATGATGGTGTGGTAGACTGTATTATTTGTTCAGAATGCTTGCTGATACTCCCTGTTGGGACCTTCCATGTGGGAGAGTTGTACCTCCTTCTCCATTAACGCCAGTTCTAGCCATTTACTGCCTTTGACCAAGAAACTATGGGGAGAAGCTGACAGAGCCATTGTGTGGTTTTGCCATCATTTATTGTTTTCCTTCGTTCACAAAACCATTGGATTCCAGGCAGGACCTGGAACCTCAGATGAAAGCAACATGGAGTAGAGATACAGCCTACTCCAAGGAACTGGTTATGGTAAGTGAGAAATAAACTTTTGTTGAAAGCGACTGAGATTTTGAGATTGCTACTGCAGCATGTCTTAGCCCATGTTGGCCAATACTGACGGGGTTGTTACTTCAGCAGATGAGGATAAGGAAGAGTTGTAGAAAGAAGACTTGGAAGGAAAGCCTGGAGCCAGTGGCAATGGTTGCATTTTAATTTTCTGTTTGAGAGGTTCAATAGGGGTGAGACAGAGAATAACTTCTGAGAGCAGAGGGGATGATTTTTCAGAAAGGGACAGATACAGGAGGCAGGCAAACCAGTTAGGCTATGATAATGATAGCCCCAGTGAGAGAAACAAGAGCCCCACTACAGAAACATGAGCAGGGTCTGCATAAATGAGAAGTTGGAGGCAGAGTGGTTCAGAAAGGAACAAAAAAAATCACTGGCCAAGAAAATTTACTTTTCATGGACAATTTACTTTGCAAAGAGAAATAGGTTCAAAGATGACATCAAGATTTTGAGAGGGTTTATCTTGGTGGATAGTGTCACATAGAAACTTGTTTTGGAATAGACATGATAAATTCATTCTAGCACCTTTGAGCTTGAGATTCAAATGTTTGGAGTCACTTAGTTGTGAGGGTCTGGAAAATGGGAATCTTAGTTTTGATTTACCCTTTTGGGCATCATGTGCATGAGGGTGCATTTAGTACAACATTACCTAGGAAGAGGGCTGGAACATAAAGGGAAGGACAAAGAAAAGAAAGTTGGATTTGGGGCAAAGAATGACCCAGATGGGAAGAATGTCACACATTTCCATGGAGAATGGTGTCGTGCTGGTTAGTAAGGAGCTGTGTTTGCATCTCAGAGAGGTAATTAAGAGTGTAAGGAGGCAAATTAATGCTTACTCCTTAGTTAACTGCCAATAGGTATTTAAATGGCTTTGATATTACTTAAAACCTGTTAAGCTTTGGTGAAAAAAATAGTAATACACAAGTTATAAGGTCAAGGATTTATAAACACTCATTATAAGAGTGGAAGTTCAAAGTTTTCCATAGTGTAAAAATGGAAACCAGGATCAAAGTAGCAATTACTTGACTGAAAAAAAAAACTCTTTATACATGAAAATTTATAGCTTTGAGCTTAATTTTTTATGTCTTTGTTATGCCTATCATTTTGAAATGCATTTACTACATTCTTTATTTATTAGTTATATTTTTAGGTAAAAATGTTCTTGATTACATCAAGAACTGCTAGTCTTTCCTCTCCATTTCCACACTTCAAGGATACCTAATTAACAGATGTTCAAAGCCATAATTGAGGGGCTAGACCACCTCTTGTTCATGCTCTCACCCACCCCTTCAGCTTCACACACAATATACCTATGACTTTTGAAGTTTTGCCACGGGCTGCTGCATGGGTAAAATAGATTGGTGACATGTCACATTCCCTAAGAAAAAGCCAGAATACCTTCCATTTCTCTTCCTCTGGCTTCACACATTAGTGTGTTAAGATCCTGTGACATTATGTAAGAGAGAGAAAAACTTCATCTAATGGTGCACTGTCAACCTGCTGGAATAACAGGACAGTGGTTGGGAGAAGTCACAGGGAAGTGTGAGGTTGCCCAGGCAGGGACAGTATTAGACTTGCTGGTGTAAAATGCCTCTCATGCGTGGGAAGGTGAAATCTGCCCCTTTTCTGGCAGCAGCACTAACTTGAGTGATTTCATCTGGAATGTTAATTTTCTTTCATTTCTCTGTCTAACCAGTCTGTCATTTCACATTTACGTTATGATCTTAGGACCTTTCTCAAACTCAAAAAGGTTAGGACACAGTTTTCTTCTAGGCATTTGTCAAGTTATTTAATAAATAAGGCCAATCATTTGGAGATGTTACCATATTTATACCAGAGAAGGTTGTCTATACTCTAGTCTCTTATTTTCTATGTCTAAGCTGCCTTGTCATCATTGGTAAAAATATCCTCTCTGATAGCACAGTGGACTGGAGTTGTGTAATTAAATTATGGAGACTCATGTTTCTAGGCCCTGGATTATAAGATTCTCCCTGCCCTCCTCCGCAGGAGCCCAGCCTCCTATGCAGCCTTCCCATTTCACTTCATGTTCTTGAAAGTTTTGTACACATTGTCATATCCACATGCGACAACTCATTGGCATACACAGCAGACTGCTAATTTGATTAGCTAATCACTGGAATATATTACTGGAAGTGGCCATTTTTAATGAGCTTCTTTCCTGGGTTATACATTTTCCTATTAATGGAGGCCATTTGGAGATATAAGCCTTAACCCAAATAACTGTCATTAACACAGCCATATTCCAGAAGGTGGAGGAGATATTTTCTGAGATGCCTTTAGGCCTCCTTTTAATTACAATACTTAGTGATCAGCTCCTTTGCCTCTCCACCTTGTATGTGTAAAGAATGAAAACTAAATGACATTTTCATGTAGGAAGAACTGAGATAAGGCCATGGCCCATTATTAATATTGTTGCATTTTAATTAATGACTAGGGCTAATTGGATGACTTAGCTGTAGGCAGTTTTCTAGATTCAAACTCTTCCATCATAATTCTCTTTGAAAATGGCTTTTGAAGAAACAGTGTTATTCACAAGACTCAATTAAGACAGACAAGGAGAAGCCTCAAGGGTGTGGAGGGCAGAGTTTCTAATCTTGTGACTTTCTTAGTGACCATCACTGGTTCTCTACGCTGGAAGCACAGCAGGATAGAAAAAGTCATCCTCTCCATGGTGGTGGGTGGATAGGCCATCTTACTCTTGGAATGAAAGTAGAGAAAGTGGCTCAGCGCCTGTAGCTCAGCGGCTAGGGTGCCAGCCACATACACTGGAGCTGGCATGTTTGAACCCAGCTGGGGCTTGCCAACTGACAATGACAACTACAACCAAAAAATAGCTAGGTGTTGTGGCGGCCACCCGTAGTCCCAGCTACTTGGGAGGCTGAGGCAAGAGAATCTCTTAAGTCCAAAAGTTTGAGGTTGCTGTGACCTGTGACGCCACACGACACTTTACCAAGGGTGACAAAGTGAGACAAAAAAGAAAAAAAAGAAAAAAAAAAGAAAGTAGAGAAAGTGCAGGTAGAGAGATAAAGAAGAGGAAAATTAAGGGGCTTTGTGTTCAGATGTCAGGTGGAAGTGCTCCTTTTGAAACCACTCAAGACTTAGTAGTGGGCTATGACATAGCTGGAGCAGGGCCTGGGGAGGGGTGATCTTGAAGGCAAGAAACACATACCAGGAATAGGAGCCAGATCTGAAGAGCCCTAGGTGACTCCTCAGTCAGGGTGGGGGCAGCTCTGCTCTTTCCTGTGCTGTGAGACCTCACGATGCTCCTTCTTTTTTTTTTTTTTTTTTGAGACGGAGCCTCAAGCTATCCCCCTGGGTAGAGTGCCATGGCATCACGCTCACAGCAACCTCCAACTCCTGGGCTCAAGTGAGTCTCCTGCCTCAGCCTCCCAAGTAGCTGGGACTACAGGCGCCCACCACAGCGCCTGGCCATTTTTTGGTTACAGCCATCATTGTTGTTTGGTGGGCCCCGGCTGGGGATTCGAGCCCGCCACCTTAGGTGTATGTGGCTGGCGCCTTAGCCGCTTGAGCCACAGGCGCCGAGCCACGATGCTCCTTCTTGATGGTCCTTATAATATCTAGGACCTAGGTATCTTTGGATATCCAATGGATCTGAGGGCTGGGGGTCTCAAATATCCGTAATTTGGAGGCCAAAAAATACAAAAGGAAATGTATACAGTTGTCCATTAGCATCTGCAGGGATTGGTTCCATGAAACCCTGTAGCTCCCCAAATCTGTAGATGCTCAAGTCTCTTACATAAGATGGCATGCTATTTGCATGTAACTTATGCACATCCTCCTGTATATGTTAAATCATTTCTAGATTATTTATAGTATCTAATACAAGGTAAATGCTATGTAAATGGTTATAGTGCTGTATTTTAAAATTTTATATTATTTTAGATGTTGCACTTTAAAAAATATTTTTAATCTGGGGTTTTCTGAATCCATGAATGGAGCATCCGCAGATATGGAGGGCCAGTTGTACTTCTGTTACCTACAGAAAAAGAAGTGGGACTACACAGGTCAATTAACTTGTCTAAGTTCTCACAGATGGAATGATTAGTTTTTAAGCAATGTATTTTTTAACTTCACAGCTCAGGTTTCCCACATTCACTCTACTTGCTAAAATGGCACAAAATACCAATGCTGCGATTATGAAAGTACAGCTAGTGGTTATCCATATGTATCTTCTCTTTCCTTGGATGGACACATGTTTTGGGTTCCTCTTGTGGTGGCTCAAGATAGACCAGGAGAGGATGTTGTGCCAAAGGTTTTGCGTAAAGATTTTAGGTCCTCAGCGTAGCTGGGAAAGTGAGGCATTTTCCTGTTATGCTGATGGTGTTAGAATTGAGAGCTCATATCATGGTTTAGGAATGAATCAGAGCCCAGTGTCACAGCTGAGAATAACTGAAGCAGTAGGAGGAGAACTTTCTTAGAAGTCCCCCACCATATCTGACCACCCGCAGCATCTCTGTCGCCATAGCCTGCCATTCCACCTGCTTCTATACATGAACAATGCCCTCAGTTACAACCAATCTTTCCATTTTTTTCACAGATCACATCAACTCTTATCTACCAGAGGTCATCACTCCAGCAATCCTTTCTTTTCTCTCCTACATTATCTAGTTTTACTCCCTTATTCATATCTCCAAACACTCTACTACTCCCATCCTTAAAACAAAACAAAACAAAACAAAACAAACAAAAAAACCTCTTGACCTCACTTTCTAGCAATTCTTCCTTCGTTGAAAAATTTGAAAATTCCTTTTTTCTGTTCCCTTTTCAATGCACTCCAATTTGCTTTCATCTCTGACCACTCCACTGAGACTGCTCCTATCAATGGCATTAATGGGCTGCGTGGTGCTAAAGCCAATGGCCGGTTCTCAGAGTTCATCTGACCTGACCCATCAGCAGCATCTGACACCGTTGATCACACCTTCCCTCTGAAATCCTTTCTTCACATGGCTTCCGTGACACCGCACTCTCCCCGTGGGCTTTCCAACACGCGATCCTCTCCTCTTCTGCTTTGTTACTTCTTTCTCTTTCCCCGACCTCCTGTTGTCGGAACTCCAGAGTTCAACCTTGATCTTCTTCACTTCTCTGTTTATACTCATTCCCCTGATGGTATAATTCTGTCTCATGGCTTCAAATGTCACCTACATCGCAAAGACTTCCCCTTTCATATCTGTAGGTCTCATATAATGAACTCTCTCCTTGACATTTTCACTTGAACGTCTAACAGACGTGCCTCACTTTGTATCTCCAAAGCTGAACGTTTGCTTCTCTTCCTAAAAGCCCTTCCGTCTGCAGCCTCACCCATTTCAGTTGATGGCAGCTTTATCCTTCAAGCTGCTCAGGCTGAAACTTAATTAGCCTCAACTCTTGTTCTCAGGTCGAACATTCGGGAAGTCTTGTTTGCTTTGCTGTCCACCTCTGCTGCCACGCAGCGTGAGTGGCACCCCTGCTCGGCTGGATCTCTGCCTTGGCCTGCCAACTGATTTCTCAGCTCCTGCTTCCTCCTCCAGCATCTATCCTTTACACAGAAGCTTGAGTCCCTCCAATAATGTAGGTCACATCATGTCACTCCTCTCCTCAAAACCCTGCAGTGAGTTCCCACCTTAATTAGAGTAAAAGATGAAGTTCTCACCTAGCACTGTTATTACTCTAAGTTCCCTTCCTGCTACCTTTCCTTCTCCCACTTCCTTCCAGGAGTGCTTCCTTCCAGCCCAGGGCTTTTGTACTGGAATGCTTTGCTGCCAGGTAGCCATCGGGATCGTCCTTCACCTCCCTGAAGACTTTACTTAAATGTCACCTTTTCAATGACGCCTGATCTGACAAAACCACTTACAATGGCACATGCTTCCCCTTATTCCTAGTGCCCTTGCTTCCCTTTGTATGTTCTCGTCTTTCCTCTTTCCCATGGCATTTGCTACGTATCACTTTTTAATATACCATACGACTTTCTCACTTAGAGCGTCTAGTGTTTACTGTCTGTCACTTCCTTCTAAGACATGAGCTTCACAACAGCAAGACATTTTTATTTGTTATGTTCATTGTTGCTCAAAATGCCTAGAAAAAATGCCTACATCATAGTTGATCAATAAATATTTGCTGATTGATTGAATGAATGAATAATGTCCTTTACCAGGGAGAGAAGAGCTATGACAGGGTCAGCAGCTAATAGAGCAGGAAGTGGGGAAGGGAAAAGAGAGCAAAAGATACAGGATGGGGACCACAGAGAAGCCTGAAATGGCAGAGCGTTAAGTAGAGGTGCTGGACTAACAGATATAATTACCAGGGAGCTCCCAAACCTAGTTTCTTCAGAATTCTACACATGACATGGCTTCCAGCATCTCTACTACCTTGATATTCTCCTTTGCTCAAAATTAAACAAGGTATTCCAAATACAATCACACTAGCAGCCTATTAATGTGAGGACCATCGGCTCCCTTTGTCTGAACCTGTGTTTCCAGCAGTGTGGCCAAAGACTGTTACCTTCCCAGCAGTCAATGACACATGACTCCTACTGAGCCTGCTGTCAGCCAACGGCGAGTTTCTTTTATTTATTTTTCCACACAAACTGTACTTAAACAAAAATCTGTTCAATTCTGTTACTTCATCTTATATGTATGATTTTTGTATTTTTTTCCTATTAAGTTACATCTTTCCAGCTTCGATCCATTCTTCTGGCTTGTTAAGATCTCAGTGCAATATTTTAGTAAACCATGACAACTTTTTATTGCCTGGAAATCTGACAATTAACATCATCAAGGTACTGATAAAATATTATCCTGGATGGGGCCCAGGACAAGACCTGCGCCAAACTGTTACAAAACTTCCAGTCCACAGTAACAGGATCTATTTAAGCCAGCTGTTTCTTAATATTGCCCACAAAATTGTTAGTGAATAATGTTTTCAAAGACTTTGCTGTAATCCAAATGTGTTATGCCTACGAGTTTCTGCTGGATTCCCAGTCTAACATTTTGACCGAAAGAGAAAACACAGCCAGTTTGGCATAGTTCTGTTAGATAAGCCAGTGCTGGCTCCCGATGAGGGCTCTATGTGAGCTCACAAACCATCTTTTATTAATTCTAACTGGAGATCAGGCTTACTCTCTGCAATTTGAAGATCTGAATTTTCGATCACAGTGACATCTTATCTCTGCTTATTTTGGGACTTATATTTGGAAGGAACCATTCATATACTCTTTTTGTGTGGTCCCTGTCACTTCAAATCATGAACAAACTTTCTATACTATTTTATATCAATGCCTGTATGACCATTTTCAGCATCGTCTTTCTTTCCCTATTTTTCTCAGCTCTTCTGTGACCCCTTCCTCTGGTCACCTTAGCCATCCACTCTTCCCCCATTCACTTTAACACCTAGTATACGTGTCCATATACCACTCACCTCTAATCATAGGTGGTCTTTATGAATTCTTAGATAGCCTAATTCAAAATGAATCAGTTTCATTATTCTTCCGTGAGACGTGATACTACCCATAGAATTGTCCTTGAAATATCCTTCTATTTTGAGTTCCCACCTAAAAGTAATAGAATAATTCATTTTTCTGTTTATTCAATAAAATACATTAAATGCCTCCTACGTACTAGTAACTGTGTCAGGTCATGCAGTAATTCCAAGCCTTGCCAGGGTTTGGGGTTTAATCTGCCTCTCTATCTCTGCTCTGGTCTCTGACCACAAACATAAACCTCCTACTTATAAGACGTCTCTTATGAGCTGAATGTCGGTGCCCCCACATTCATGTGTTGAAGCCCTCCACCCCAGTGTGGAGATGGAACCTCTAAAGAAGTAATTAGATAAAGCGAGGTGGGGTTCTGATGGATTGCTTTCATGTCCTTATAATAAGACACCAAAGAATGCACTCTCTCTCTCTTTCTCTTTCTCTCCCTTTCTCTCTCACAGAGGAGAGGCCATTGGGGGGTGGGGCACAGGGAGGAAGCACCATGTACAAATCAGTGAAAGCCCGCACCAGAAATAGACGAGTCTGACACCACAATCTTGGACTTTCAGCCTTCAGAATAATGAGAATCTAAGTTTCTGTTGTTTAAGCCCATCTGTGCCATTTTGCTATGGCAGCCTGAACAGATGAATACAGATTCCTTAGGAACTTAACCCCTTGTGTCAGTTGTCTATTGCAATGTAGCAAACTACCCCCAAACTTAGTGACTTGAAAGAGCAATGGCTCATTATTTCTCGTAATTCTCTGGGATCAGCAAGGCAGTTCTGCTGGTCCTGCCTTGGGTCTTCATTCAGCTGGGAAGAACCTCTAAGATGGTGTCCTTTCCTTCAGGATTTCTCTCCACTGGATTCTAATCATTCTGGTTCCTATTCAACACTCCCTTACCTCAGGGTAGCTGAGTTCCAAGAGGACATCACTTAAGAACTGTGCTAAAAAGGCTAGTATGTCACTTTGGCTATAATCTACTTGCTAAAGTCAGTGTCCAGCCCAGCCCACATTCAAGGGGAGAGGAAATATGTGGCACCTCTTGGGGCAAGTGGCAACATGCTTGCATAAGGAGAGAGATTGGTTAAGGCCAACCTTGAAGACCATTACCACATTTTCTAGCTCCTGGTTTTTGTTAACCCTTCCTCCTACAAAATTCTCTGTTCATCTTCATCATAGAGGAAATCCTTTGTTTGACTCTGCTATCCTGAACCACTTCTGTTTAAAGCCAAATGTCTGAAAACTTCTCTCCAGTCTTCTTCCTTTCCCCTAGTGCCTGTTAGAGTAATCTCTATAAAATGAAACCAAATGGTCTGACACCTTCCTAAACCCTCCAGTGGTTTCCTATTGTCTACTAAATTGACACTGCCTGGTCCTGACACCATCTACAACATGCCTCCCATTCATATTTTCCTGTCTGGACTGCATGCAATGTATTTTTCCTATCTCATGAAATGTTCTCTGTATTTCCCAACTTCTCTATCATAATCCTGTACATTTGTGAAAGTCCATCTTCCAGATTTTCCATGAAGCTTTTTGGGATAGCCCCAGATAGATGTGCTCTCTCCTTGCTGTGCTTCTCAGAGTACTTGTTCCTAACCCTTGCTACACTCATCCTGTTGTGCCCTATATTGGAGTTAGTTATCATTGTGGGTGTCTTTTTCCTCTATGAGACAGAGAGCTCTTAGAGGTCAGGGCCTCATTCTGACTCACTTCTATACCACCTTCAGTGCTTGGCAGAGTATCTCATCCAAAATGTTTGCTTAATAAATCCTCAATCTATTGAATTGGATGGAATGTGCAAAAATTACAGCATGACTTATTTCTAGGAGTCAAAGTTAAAAATATGCACTTTTGGGGACTGGAAAAAATTAAGGCGAGATAAATGGCAGAGAGAGAGGGGGGCTTTAAGGATTCTAAGTGCCTCCTCCTCTCTCATTCACATCCCTTCCCACTTGCATCAGGGATTCCTTACTTCTGGTTCTTACTCCAGAGGGAGACAGAGCCTGCTGGCTGAGAGCTACAGATCCCCAGCCTACTGCAGAGTTTTTCTTTTCTTTTTTGGAGGGGAGGATGGGGAAAACAGCATATTCTGTAATACATAGTGAAAACATCTTGATTGAATAACTTCATTACAAATTATGAATATTCATTATCTGGATATTGTTATCTCTGTGACTCGCTTTGTTTTAAGACCCAAACATATAGGTTCTGGCTATAATACTCAGCAAGGTTAAATACTAGTGTAAGGCAATGTTATAAGCTGAATTGTGATTCCTTCCCTCCAACAAAAACTTCTCCATTACTTCAGACTGAGATCATATTTGGATATAGAGACTTTGAGCAGGTGATTAATCTAAAGTGAAGCCATTAGAGTGAGCCTTAATCCAAAATGACTGGTGTCCTTATGAGAAGAGGAAATGTAAACCCACAGAGAAGCCCTCGAGATGTGTACACACAGAGTAACAAACATGTGAAAACCCAGTGAGAAGGCGGCCGTCTGCACACCAAGGAGAGAGGCATGAGGAGGAGTCAAATTTGCCAAGGCCTTAAACTTGGACTTCTAGCCTCTAGGTTTGTGAGGAGATAAACTTTTGTTGTTTAAGTCATCCAGTCCATGATATTTTGTTATAGCAGCCCTAGCAGACTAATATAGGTAGGCTGTGAGCATTGTGCTTATCTGAGTTTTTCTACCCTCCCTGCCCTCTCATGTCCTATAGGTCCTATAATGACCTTTTGTTTTCTTTGCTATTTGGGGAATTCTTCTGGCTTGCTTTCAGGGGCCCTAAGCACAGTGTTATTTCTATGAATATTAAGTTCTGCCCAAATTACATAAAGAACATGATTCTACTAGGCTAACCAAAAAGCTAGTAACTATGAGGCTAGTCACTTTTGAAAGCATACAGCGTCTAACATTCTATTAAAATTCGAATTTTCCCAAACAAAGCATAACCTTGCCTATGATGCACTCTAAAAGCACTTTCCACTTATGAAGTTAATTGTTCTATTTACTTGAATTTATTTCCAAGTTCTGCCTGTGACATTTCCCATCTCCTTTTTATAAGGACAAATAGTGTTATTCTGAGAGGTTGACAGAAACAGACCCTAGAATGAGTTTCAACTCTTAAACTCATAGTCTTCAAGGCCAAGGCCAAGTGACTCAGTGTAGCATGCAGAAAGAGATGGAGGCAGGGCCCAAGATCAGGCCATGCAGACTAAATCAATAAAAGAGAGAGAGAGAAAGTGAGAGAGAGAGAGAGAGAAAGGACAGAGAGATGGGAAATGGCTGGAGTGACTCAGAACTTATTCCCTAGGGCCAGCGCCTCTGTGAGGTTTCTTAGCTGAATTCCCACACTTAGTATATTTTCTTGAGCCAGCTTCTAATCTATTCCCTGCCTCGCCACGGAAGCCTTTGCCCCACAGCTGGGGCTCATTTGGTTTGGATTTTCATCTATAAATTGCTGTCAGCAAGGATCTCTGGGAGCTAATTGGTGAAAGTGACCTAGAAAGGGAACTCCAAGAGGAATCAGAAAGACTCAGAATTTTCATCCTTTCTCTCTTCCTCCAAGAATTTGTGTTACCCTTTGCCAAGGAACAGATAGCTTTGAAGCTGAGTAATTTCTTTTGTTTAAAAATCCGAAAACCACCTTAGATGAGATGCCATCAAATAAAAGTGCACTTCTCAGTCCTGTAGGAGAGAGTATGGAGCAGCTAGTGCTTGTGATTCCAAGTCCCATTTGGACACACTTCAAAGAGAGACTCCAGGCAGAACTGCTAAGAGCTTTGCCAGCACCAGGACAGAGTTCCAGGTGCAGTGCTCCATTCCTGCATCTGAGCAGGATCATAATTGCTGTCCTTTTTATCTTTTTTTTTTTTTTTTTGCAGCCTATTAAATGGAGGCCACTTCACAGCAGGACACGTCGGTTCATAGTAATAACAAAATCTGTAATAATTTAATTTCCCTTGAAAAAAGTCTTTGTGGTGATACCAGGGCTTAACATAAGTGCAGGAATTTAAACCGTAATAAAGAAGCACAGGAACAACTCAGATGATGGAAAATCAAACTCGCCATCTAAGAACTGGTAGCAGATGGGTATAGGGGGTAGTAGGTAGGAATCTCCATTCACAAACTAAGCTGCACACATACAGCTTCCTACTTTACATAACAGCCAAGTCTTTGCTCTACACGCTCGTTCTATGAAGATTGCGTTGTTTGATCACAGTCACCTCAGGAACTTCAAGGTCTCAGTGATTAGTCATCTATATAAAACTCCTCAGGTAGGAAGTTTTGAGGTGTCTGTGAGCCCATTGGGATGTGGTCATTTCCCTTGATGACTTGCCATCTTGCTGTGCCTTGTGCCACTGCCCCTGGGCTCCAGTAGCTGTTTAGAGTCTGAGAGCATCAGAGCCACTAGGCCCTTCTGCACGGAGCACGTGAGACTCCCCATGTTGTCTACACCAGGCATTCGGCCAGTACCTCCCACGGTGCTGCTGACTCCCCAAGGCTCTAGACCACTGTTTTCAACCTTTTTATCTCATGGCACACTTGAACCAATAGTTAAACTTCTGCGGCTCACTTAAATGACATTGATCAAAAACAAGAGTAAAAAAAAGAATATGTTTATTGTGCTTTGAACTTCTTTCTTTTTTTTTTTTGAGACAGAGCCTAAAGCTGTCCCCCTGGGTAGGGTGCAATGGCATCACAGCTCACAGCAACCTCCAACTCCTGGGCTCAAGCGAGTTTTCTGCTTCAGCCTCCCATGTAGCTGGGACCACAGGTGCCCGCCACAACGCCCAGCTATTTTTTTGGTTGCAGCCATCATTGTTGTTTGGAGGGCCCAGGCTGGATTCGAACCCGCCACCTTAGGTGTATGTGGCTGGCATCTTAGCCACTTGAGCCACAGGTGCCAAGCCTGAACTTATTTCAAAAATAATTTAATTGATGATCTTTAAAAATTTTCACAGCACACCTAATATCCTCTCACAGCACACTAGTGTGCCATAGGTCACCTGTTGAAAATCACTCTAGAAGGAGTGGTTCTTCTGCTTGTGGAATTCTCATACCTTTAGTGGGTTTGGCACATTTAGGGGCACAAAAAATTCCTCTAGACTCAACGCTCACTGTTTTGTCACCAACTCTCTTTCTCTGTCTCCCTGACTTAGGGGGATATTTTTCACATCGGAGGTAGGGGCAAGGACGTTGAACTCTAGCTTCCTTAGTCTCCCTGATTTGGGAGGCTTGACATTTTTCAAATCTCTTTGTCTCAAACTTTTATTGATGTCAGGAGTGCTTTCTGCACCTAAAGACTTTAAGTCTTTGGAAAGAATGTCTAGGAAAATTTTTTCCTGGCCTTACTTTCCATTATGATACATTCTCCACACAAGGCAAGGAGGGCTAGAATCCTAGGGACTGGAGTGAGGGTGAGGAAAGTAAGAGGCAAAGGAGGGGAATTAGGGAAATGTTAGGAAACAGTCTTCCTGATTAACCCCTCTGAGAGATGATTGCACCTTAATAGTGTCCTGTTGTAAACGCAGGACTGTACTGGGACACTGCCCAGTAGCCCTATCTTATCTTACACTGTAGTTTAGAAACTTCCCTTACCTGTTGTCATGCCTGTCCCTATCTCTGAACGTATTTGCTATACCCTTAAACTCAACTGATCTTAATCAGTTTTTGTGGCTGGACAAGCATTATCCAGGAAGCATCTTATTTCAGATCTCTCCTTCCCATATGCATGCATCCCTACTCTTGGAGTTTTTTCTAACCACCCCCCAGAAGATTTGGGAAGGCTCTCCCAGTTATTCACTCTTTCAGTACTCTGTAGCTCTTATTTGATAGAGCACATCGCAACAGCAGTTCTTTAATTGTGCTATTATTTGCTAAATATTCATCTTGCCTACTATGAAGACAGGATTATGATATAATGCAATATTATTGTATTACTAGTTCACAGATTAAAGAATGGAGCATGGGTGATTAAATGAGCATGATTGCAAGCAAATTCTGTACTGTGCTCTGCCTTATAAAGTTAGTTTCAATCCTGTGCTTTCTTGTTTACTGCTGTGCCCCTAGCACTTGGCATATCTTGGGTGTGGAATAAATATTTATTATGTAATGAATTAATGAATGACAAACCAGTTAGATGTTATGGGAAACAGAGGTCTAAATTTGAGTTCCTACTATTCCAGGCACTTCCACAAATACTTTATCTATGTCCTCACCTCAGTCCTCTGAAAGAAAGCTCCATTGTCCTGGTTTTGTAGTAAAGATTCTGAGGGTCTATGTGCTGAGGGAGATTGTTTCTAAGGTTATTCAACGGATAGCAGGCAAATGTTTCTTCAATTCCCTACTTGACTTGCATTTACCTTAGCCCCTGCATGTCTTTGAAAATAACCTTCTATCAATGGCTATTACCTCACAAACTGATAATTACTTAAAAAAAATAATGGTCATTAAACCACATGAGTCTATAGTCAGTTTAGTGTCCCATAGAAGGAACTGTAGGCTGATTACAGTCCCAGAGTTTGTTGGAAATCCTTCCCTAGGTCAGTTAAATCACTCTGTTGAGATGAACCTGGGCTCTGCCCACTTTCTTCCTTTCTCCTAAATACCAGATATGTTTTGTCTATCTCAAACACAGTATTTGTTTTATTTTTTAGGGCCTTGGTTTCAGAGCATGAGTCTGGGATTGGGGCTAGAGAATCCACTCGATGAGAAATATCGAAAACAGTGCAGAAAATCCTCTCATCCCCTTGCCTGAAGAACACATTCCTATAATTCCTATTCTAGTGGCTTGTATTATCAAATGTAAGACACACAGGGCAAGTTAAATAATTAGTGCAAGAAAAATAGGATGGATTTTGTGACTTTAAAAGATTGCATTCAGGGCCAGGGCGTGGTTGGCTGGGGGAGATAAACACAGACAGGGGACTGGAAAGCAATCTGGGAGAGAGGAGATTTGGACTGGGCCTTGAACAAAGTATAAAATTTCTTTATTCACCAAAGCAGGCAGGCAGATAAGAGGTGATTACAGGGGTAATGAGCATTCCAAGAAAACCGAGTGGTTTATCCTGGCCCGAGATCGCCAATTTAGAGAACTTCCGAGAAGCACAGCAGCCCTCGGGTCAGCTTACAAGTTGGAATATAACACATTCGGGTTGAGTTTCGTTGAGGTTTGCGTGTCTCAGGGCCAGCTTAGGTGTACCTTAAACAGAGCCAGCACTCTAGATCAGTTTCAGAGCTCTCCCGCTCTCCTGGAAGCGTTCCTGACCACAAGACCAGTCTCTGGGTCAGAGCAGATTAGATCAGGAAGCCCTCCCCGACAAACCTCCCACTCACTCCAGATGGAGTTAATAATTACTCTGTCCCAGCAACCTCTGGAACTCTTGCTGCTTCCCAGATGCCGTCATGGCAGGGCTCCCTTGGTTTGTAGGTCTGCTTCCCCTGGTGCTCTAGACTCCCTGAGAGCAGGGCCGTTTTACTCTAAGTGTGCCCTGTGCATCTAGTCCTGTGCTAGTACCCAGCCCAGGAGAGACTTAATAGAGTGGAAATGGAGACACAACTGCTTGTCTTTATGCAGGAAACACATTTTTACTAAATTGTACAAATCTCATCTAACTCTCTGACTTAAATATTCTCATATCACTATTTTAGTATGTTATAATTGGCATATGTAATTGTAATATGTTATATGACCATTTTACAAATGAAAGAATGGAGGCTGAGTGATTAAATTACCTTGGTTGTAAGCAAATACTGTACTATGCCTTGTAGAGTTAGTTTCAGCCCTATGCTTAGAAAGAGAAGTAAGTCCTGAAGAAGCATTTGATGGGACCCACCACACTTATCTACCATTTGCTGTGAATTCATCTAGGCCTTTCTTTAGAATTCCATTGTTGGCTAAAGCATCATCTTCAGAAAATGCCTTTTGCATTTTGTTTGTTTCTTGATAGCCATTACTTGATCAAGGAGTTTACATGATATAGCTTACTTATTTTTTCAACACAATAAAAAAAGTATCCAAGGTACTCAACACTAATATGAAACCAATATATAAACAACTTCACATGTATAGCCCAGCAAAGGGAAGAGGAAAGGAGAGAGGGTGATTGGCGGGATCTTGCCTAACGTCCACTATGTGAGGGTTATTAGCACATCCCTTGTGTGAGGGGCTCAACTACAACTTGAACTTTACCTTAGAAATGAAAACAATGGAACCTAAACATTTGGAAAAAAAAAACAACAGAAATAAACAGTGCTTTACATACATTATTTTAATTAGCTTTCACAGCAACCTATCACATTTTATAGATGAGGAAACTGGGGCAAATGGAAATTAAGAAATTTTACAGAGGTGACACAGGTAGCCAGGATTCTAACCCAGCAGTCACTCAACATCATCAGATATTCATGAAAGGTTGGCCCTGTGCTGTGGGAGAGGAAGAAAGCCAACGGGATTCTGTCTTCATTGAGCTTTCGTTCCTGAAGTAGAAGATAGTCTGGAAAAAAACAAAGATTATAAATCCCACAGTGTGAAGGGAAGAGCTAGGGTGATGGCATCAAGTTTGACCAGGTCAAGAGGGAGGAATA
>NW_003852498.1:150449-159016 GCF_000181295.1 Otolemur garnettii
GCTGTGGAAAGGGAGAGAGAAGAGCTTGCTGCTTGTCCCTGGGGCTTGGGAAAGACTTGAGCAGGGGAAACAGAAAGGAACAAGACTGTCTGGGATTTTACAGGTGATGCTCAGAGTTGGAATTTATTCCAAGTGCAGAGGAGGGTTTTACTGAGGGAGTCAGTGATGTGATTCATGTTTTATAGATGTCACTCTTTGTTGATCAGCACGAACTGCAAGTGTAGGTGAGAAGTGAAGAGAGTAGGGAACAGGCCACAGTACAGTTCTCACCAGAGGACGTGGCCGCAGATAGAAGAGAGGAGGGTGGGGAGAGGTTTGGAGGCTAAGCCTGCAACGTTTACTGATGGATTAGATGTGGAAAGTGGACGTAGTTTGTCATCTACATCTTTGACTTCAGTCACTGGTTGAATGTTTTTGCCATTCTGCTGAGGTAGGGAAAATGCAGAAGGAATAATTCTTAAAAAATGAGATGGAATTCAAGAATTTTTGTGTGAAAATTTCAAGAATTTTTGAATGCCTTTCTAATATTCTCGTGACACATTAAGGAGTCATTTGTACATGGAATCAGGAGCTGAGGAGCCATCTGTGTTACGCAGAAGTCAACTGAGATTTGGTAACATCACAGTAGAACTTTTATGGTTTCCACATTTCTGTTCTAGAGGGGAATTCACTTAAAAAAAAATGTAATCCAGGGCTGGGCATGTAGCTCACACCTGTCATTCTAGTACTCTGAAAATCCAGGGCAGGTGGATTGCTTAAGCTCAGGAGTTCGAGACCAGTCTGAGCAACAGCGAGACCCCGTCTCTGGAAATAGCTGGGGTCGTGGCGGGTGCCTATAGTCCCAGCTAATTGTGAGGCTGCTCCAGGAGGATTTCTTGCACCCAAGAGTCTGAGATTGCTGTGATGCCATGGCACTCTACCCAGGGTGACAGAGTGAGATTCTGTCTCAGAAAAAAAAAAAAAAGTAATCAAGTCTGACCATGTCAATAGAAGGGAGTGTGGCTACTTCAGATAATACAGCAAGGGAAAGTTTCTAATCTTACCAAAACAAGTGGACTATAATTCCCACCACTACCTCAGGGCAGCTGCACTTCTAATCAGGAAGATCACAGAGGAAGTAAGCTCCAAGCAGCAAGTAGATTATAGATGTGTGCATGAGCCACAAACTCACACACTCCATTCCCGGGAAAAGTGAGTGCCAACAAGGATTGTATATGGGTGGTTAATAAAGCCAAGCCTCTTAGTGATAAGCATGCTTAAGGTATTGCTCTTGAAATCTGAACTTAGAGCAAATACTGAGAGTATGGTTAGCAATATGATTATGGGAACATACCACATCCTTTAGCAGTATGGTACAAGAATAGACAATGTATGGAAGGTCAGCAGGACATGATGACATAAGGTAATGATGAATCTAGACCAAATTAAAATAGAAACCATTCTCTCAGCCATATGTGATAAAGAGTTTTCACCATCCTGTGGTGATGAGGAACTGGAAGTATACATCAGAACCCCCACTGTGGGGGTTATAATCTCCTGAATGGATTTGTACCTAAATCAGCTGTGTAGTAAAGTAAAACCATATCTAACTCTAGTTTAGGTTCACGTTTTAAGACTAATCCATTTTGTTGTTCTTAGTAGGTCTGAGATAAAGAGAACCTTTACATTTTATTAGCGCCTTCCTGGCAACTATTGCAGTTAAGATTCAGGTCTCCAGGTTGGGTGGAACCAGTTGGTGGAACTTCTTACATGATGCCAGATTAATTCCCTCCTGGATGTGCCTGTTTTGCTAACACCTTGAAACACGAACACAGATGAGCTGGCCATGTTTCTTGTCTGAAAGCTAGCAGACAGAAGTCCTAAGCAAGTGGGATGTAGTTTAGGTGGAACTCGTGCTGGGAAAAGGGAGATGCGTAAAGATATGGAGCAAATAGCACTAAAGAAGAATAGGCCTGAAGCAACCTAGGAAAGTATATGAGAAGCCACCAGAGAGCCAAAGGCACTGGGTGCTGAGAAAGTTGGGTTGTGGCAAGTTAGGGGCAATGTATGTGTGTGGGGGCATTAAAAAATTTAGATTCCCAATTTTGTTTATGGCTTACCCTTATGCAGCAACAGATTTCTGCCTCTCTTACTTGACTGGAACTACTCTGTCCTCTGGAATTTGGGAACCCAACCATTCATTTCAGGTCTGACACTGGCCTAAATGTTAACCCTCGCTTAGAACTTGCCCACGTCACTAAAATGTTCAGAAAGTCAAGAAGAGTTATTCATCCTTGTCAGTTAATGTTTATGTATTATTCCATGCAGGACATTTTACTGACTAGGCAACTTGCTGTGAACCACACTCCCTGAGATGTTGAGGATTAACGGAGCAAGACAGAGGACTTGGCACCCAGCAGCCTGGATAGTTTTTTATATTTTGCAGGATATCGAGAATGCTAAGATAATGATGAAGCCAGGAAACTCGTTTTTCAAAAGTTCTACTTCGTTGCTATAATTTTATACCACTCATCATACTCTGCATTTATAGAGTGTTTATTTGCCTACCTATATGTCCATTAGTAAATATGAGAAAGTATGTCCAGTAGCTCATTAGACAAAGAAACAAAACTAGAACCTATGTCAGGCCTTATCAAATGCATTCACAAAAGCACAAGAATATATATGTGTGTATATATATATATATATCTGGGTATGTATGTATATATACACACATATATGTCTATTTACACACACATATGTATATATGGTTGCATGTTTGCATGTTAACAGGAAATGCACCATTAAGTTACGTGGACAAAATAGATAGCACAGATTAATAACATGTAAAAGCTAAAGGAATATTAGAGGTGAGGTAGTCCAGGTGTTTCTTGAATGGTTTCTTAAGCTTAGAACATTTTCTCTAAGTGAAAGTTTACGTAGAAACCCAGACATACAAAGGAAAATGGAGTGAGCGCTCTACCTTTCCTAACGTCCCGAGGCACTTTTGTAGACCTGGTGGGATTCAGCAGGCTCATTCTGCAAATCCAGCAGCCTTGCATGGTTGCTATGGAAACTGTGCCCCAGACTGGCTCCAAGCAATGTTGGAAACAATTTAAGTAACCCCAACTAGGACATGGTTCTACTGACTCTTGGTTCACTGTGTCACCACGTACTAGGAATCAACTTTTCCCACTTAAAAATGATGTAGAATCAGTGAAGAAAGGACAGTATGGTTATTATCGTTGTTGTTACTTTCGTTTAAATTTTTCACATGTTCACTCAGGAGCTGGACGATTAGTAGGAACCACATCCTTTTACACCTTAGTCCTTTTTGTCTGGTATTTGGGAAAAATCCAGTTTACCTAGGTGAAAACATATGTCCCTCCAGTCCGTCCCTAGGACATATCTCAATCCACCCACCTGGTACCCCAGCTCATCAGAGGCCTCAGCTGACCTCTTCCTTCTCCCTGGACCCCATGTGTCTTGGCACGTCTTGTCATCTACTCCTACCCGGACGTGCTCCTCCTCCCGGGTTTCTTGCCACAATATCCTAACATCTCACATCTCAACTCCTCCCTCGGCTTGCCAGGTGCCCTTCTTGGCTTCACCCCTCTGTTATTTCTGTAGCCTGCCATTTACCAGAGATTGCCTGTCGTTAGTACCCTTCAGTGTGTGTCTGTCTTCTTCCTTGTCAGTTGTGAACCCCTAAGAGGGAGCTGGAAACGTGTCATATTCGTTGCACTGTATGAAATCCTCATGACTGGGCCTCCAAACTGTTAGCTGAATTGACAAGTACTATACACAAGTAGTCTCACTGCCAAGTTTTGATTCTACACAACGAGGTACCAGGTGGGTAGTAGTGATGGGTAGTAGAAACTTTAAAAAAAAGTTATCCAAAGTTTTGACTACATAGGACTCAAGAGTCTGATTTTGCAGTTCTCTATAAAATTTCTACCAGTGTTTTATTCCCTTTGAAATATTACATTTCAGTTGATAATTTCATGGGTAGAAAACACATTCTTCTTTGCTATTTTTTAAAAAAAAATCTATTTCTCAAATGTACTATTTTTCTGACTAAACTTTTCCTCAGAATTATTAAGGTATATTACTAGTTGATTTAGGTACTCTGTGTCTCTTATAAGACAGTTGAGAACAGGTTTAAAAGCCTTTCATGTTAGTTCTGGGCTTCAGTAGATGGATAGTCACTCCTATTGTTGGGTCCTCTGGAATAATCCTTCCAAAGGTTTTTGTTTTGAAGAATAAGAGGACATAATGACATCATGATTAACAGCATGTCTGGATTAAAATCACAGTTCCACTACTCAGCCGTGTGAACTAGGACAAGTTACTTTATTCTTCAGTTTCTGTTTCCTTAACTATGAAATGGGGTAATAACGGTACTTACCTCCCAGAGGTGTTGTAAAGACTAACTGAAGTAATATGTAAAGTGCTTAAACCACAACCCGAGGATAGAATAAATCCTATATTAGTACTAGTGGTTATTCTAGAACCCTGTTTTCATTTCCTCCCTCCTACTCTCTGCCCCAGGCATGCTCTTTGGTACATTCCTGAGCATTAGTTATATGGTTAAGATGTGCATGAATAAACACAGACTTATATACCTCAAAGAAGTATTTCTGCAGCATAGGTCTTAATAAGGAAGAGCTCTTCCAGCAAGGCTATTATTAAAGGGTTAATAGTACTGCCTATAAATGAGGGTACAATATATGGAGGAATGATTAGAAATATAATCACGACATGAACATTTTTTCCAGATAATATACTATATGGGCTTTACTCTAGGCAATTTCACTGCATTAGTGAAGTCCAAACAGAGCTACGTGTTTTGAAAAACCATTCTAGACCAAGAGGTTTGCTGATGTTAAAGAAGTGTACACATATAGGATCACTGGGTGAATGATGGAGCGAGTGCTTGCTGACTCAGCCTAATATTGAGTTCCATCAGATTGGTATTATTTATAGCTCTTGGAGAAACAAGGCCTCCTGCATGCACCAAGCTGGTTTTAATGATCTTACTGCTTGCTATCAGTCTGTATAATAAGACGAACCTTCACAGGCATTTTTCCTGAGTTTGAAACTGCATTTGTTTTTTTTTAAACCCTCTTTACATTTCTAAAGCATATGTGCTTAGCAAAGAAAGGCTCCAAATTGTGCTCACTGTGCTTGATTGGACACGTAGTTTTTCTGCCTTGGGTTTTAAATAGATTTGCAGACTTAGGAATCTGCAGAGGTAAAGCTGCCCAAGCCTTCTTGAATGAACTACCTCCTTCTGTAGCCAGATAATTCAGCACCCGCAAAATCTCTTTAGTTATGTTTTCCATGCTTATTCATAGATGTCAAATCCCAAGCCATATGTTTACCTTTATGTTTAATACCATTATTGACAGAGACAAAATTATGAATCCTTCATTCATGTGAACTATAGTTGGCCAGAAAAGGATAGAAGAATTTATATATTATTATTCATCTCTACCTTTTGTAACTAGATATATTATTATTTTTGAATCATAAAAGTTATGGCATGGCTAAAAAACTGGCAAGTAGTTGTACAGAAAAGTATAGGCTAATGTCAAATATTTAAATAAAACCACCAAAACTCACACAAATATTCAGATATCCTGTCTATATAATATCAGGCAGTCAGATGCATGAAAATATCTGCATAATGAGCTGAATGTTTCCTAGATGTTATCTGATTTGTGATGTCCTTGCTTCTAAATCAGTGGTTCTCAAACTTCCTAATGCTGCGGCCCTTTAATACTGTTCTTGTGGGTCACGACCACAGGTTGACAACTGCTGCTCTAAATTATTAACTTAGGCTCAGTGCCTGTAACTCAGTGGCTAGGGCACTAGCCATATACACTGAAGCTGGAGCGTTCGAACCCAGTCTGGGCCTGCTAAACAACAATGACAACTACAACCAAAAATAGCCAGGTGTTGTGGCAGGTGCCTGTACTTCCAGTTACTTGGGAGACTGAGGCTAGAGAATTGCCTAAGCCCAAGAGTTTGAGGTTGCTGTAAGCTGTGACGGCATTCTACCAAGGGCAACATAATGACTCTGTCTCAAAATAAATACATAAATAACTTAGTTCTTGGGGGGTCTCTATTGCTATCTTATTTGTGTGTAGGAAGCTACTGGAGGACCAAACCTAATAGCATCATGCCCTAGGTAGTCTCTGCTTATCTAGTCATGATGTCATCTTGAACAAAGAAGGGATCATTTAGTAATCTAACACAACCATTTGTCTCCAACGTAAATAATTGCTTCAAAGGTTAATAACAATGGCTCTGGAAATGATATATAAATACCTAGAAGAATCTGACTGTTTCTAGTAGGAATGAAGGCAAATCTTGTGTTATCGAGAACTACTATGAAGCATGGCCATGTGCATGCTTATTAAGCAATCTGAGCCTCAGTCCCTTCATCAGTAATGTGGGCATAATAAATACCATATCAGAGTTGATATGAGGTAAAATAAGAAAGTCTACGTTAAAATGCCTACTCTGGGACCTGATGCATAGGAAGTGTTCAATAATAATTATGCATATTGACCAAACTTTGGGGTTGTGTAGTTTCACTTCATTGTACAATAGCTGTAGTGTAAGTATTTGATGCTTTTCTCTCCTGTTACTGAACAAAGAAAGCTTTATTTTTAATAGTTGAGACTTGAGAATGCTCCATTCTGCAGTCTTCAGTGGAGAATATTTGACTAAAGGACTCTCTCCTTGAGGAAGCTCAAATTATTAGTCAATAGCCCTTCTGTTAGTCTCTACTGCCCAAAGAAATGTCTTTCTCTGCTTGTTTTTCTCTCCTAAATGAGGTTAAGTAAGACAGTGCAATAGAATGGGAAATGATTATTGGAGGTAATGCTCACTACTACAAGATTTAATTTCTAGCTTGCCAGGGACTTTGAGGAATTCAAAAAATTCTGAGTAGTTTCCATCTATTTATTTACTTTTCTGTTTAAATATCTGTGGAGTAAGTACCATATACTGAATAAGTTACTTATGCCTCTATTAACTCAGGACCATGTACTGCCATGCTCAGAACATGAGTGGATATACTACTAAGAAACAGACATGACTAATGGAAGGAAACGATTGTGTTGGAATAACGTGTACTACCGGATTTTTGAACACTGATCCTGTGAGCAATTGATATGAGGGTGACAGCTTGAATTCTGAATTCTCTTTCCTATCAAGAGAGAATGCAGAAAATGATAGATGCCTGCTGTCACTTGGGAGACACACATATGCCAGGGTTTGTTATGGCACAAAGGGAGTCTGGCCACCTGTCGCTGTCAGCTAATATGCAGATAAGTCCACCGAACTTTGTCAGAAGGCCAGGATTCTGGAGAAGAGTGAGAGTTGCCTCTCCAAGACTGTTCTGTTCTTCCAAAATTACAGTTTTGTACATAAAAGTTCATAGCAAAGACCACACCAACCCTTATTTCAATTAATAATCAGCATAATTTAGTGTCCTATTATAACATTCTAATTTAAAATTTAATCTCCTAAATCACTCTATAGGCATCTTTAGAGTGGGAGCTCAATTTACAAAACAGTAAGAATTGGAGACAGGGAGTGAAGTGAAGGTCAGACAGGACAAATCGACCAGACCAGCAGTGTCACATCTGCCCTAGCCTGCCTGACTCCGTCTTATTCTCACTGTATGTGCTTTCAGAAGCATGGAAGAATGATGTCTTCGCTGGGATCTAGTCTTGAGACAGGAAACATGCTGGTTATTTTAACAGCAAGGATTTAATGTTAAGACTTGTTAATTTGGGATTAAAGAATTGAAAATTCCAAAAAGGAACATTAGCATATCTCAGAGGTAACCTGGGTCAACACAGCTCATTTCACGGGTATGTGGCTCCTGTGTTTTCACTGGGCCCTTATTTAAAAGGGTCCAATGGTTGGTTTAATTCTCTGTTATTGCCATCTTAAAATTGTTCATAATTTTTTTAAACACAGGGTCCAGGTTTTTAATTTTCACTGGGCTCTGCAAATTATGTGGTTGATGCCACCTGTAGGAAGCAGCTTCTACCTTAGGAGTTGGAGAACAAGGGAGAAAAGTTGTGATTATTAAAGTGAGCAGCTTGGAGAAGGGGCCTCTGAGGTGTGGATGCCACCTAGTGATGATGTCTCTGAGTTTAGAGGAGGGACCTTGTGCAGGGGGGTACACAGACCTTTAAGAATGGGCACTGGTTACTGGTGCAGGAGTCTTGGAAGGTGGAAGACAAGACTGGCTCTAGCATCTGTGAGGTTACTCCATGAGGCTGGTCTGTGAGTGCTATAACTTCAGATTTCTGCTACTAGAAGGAATTGCCATTGCTGGGCTGGAGAAGTATGGCCAAGACAGAGCCAAGAAGGAACAGAAAATAAGAGATTCAGGAAGCAGACAATTAGAAAATTCCCTCCCCTTCAGCCTTCACCTCTCCCTCTTTCCCCCCTGCTAGTAAAGTCTAACAGGGACCTCGGTGGCACAGGAGAACCGGGGGCTGCACAATCCTAGCCTTGGAATCACAAGGTATGTTCCAACATGCCAGAGGCTGTTCACCTTG
>NW_003852498.1:159108-166566 GCF_000181295.1 Otolemur garnettii
CTCACTGGATGCCACCAGAACCGTGATGCTTTCCAAGGCATGGGCTCCTCTCTCCCGGCGAACCCATTCCAGGGCACCCTGCCCTTCACAACGAAAAGAGAACTCTCCCCAGGCTCCTGCTGGCTTCTCCAGGATCTGTCCTGATACCGCACCACAAGTTATAGAGAAGTGTGTTGGAAGTGAGAGTATAATAACTCCTATGAGCAGTAAGAGACTAGGAGAGATTTTAAAAAAAAGCCTCATGTCTCTGGCTTCCCAGCTGTATCTATAACAGTCCCACTAGGACCTGTTAAAGCAAATCCACTGATAGTCAAAAGAGCCCTCAGAAGACTCAACTAACATGACCTTTCCAAATAGACCATACAGTCTTTGTAGCTTCAATATGCCCTGAGAACTTTATGATGATTTATGTTATAAATAATTCTGGTTCAGACTAGTAAAATCTTCAGATGCACATGTGTTTAAAAAAAGGAGATACTTCTCTATGTAGAATATTTACTTTCCCTCTGAGGGCTCCCTGGCAGGAAAAATGCAGACTTTTCCCCTTGCCTTCCCCCAAGATTTGTGTTCACTTAGGTAAAATTTACTGAAGATCAAGATTTACTGAAGATCAAGTTTACATCTGGTATAGTGTATGTGTGTGTGTGTGTGTGTGTGTGTGTGCTTTAGCACTTTTCACTAAATGAAAAACTTTTGCATGTAAGGTCCAAAGTTCCTATAAGGAAGGCCACTCTCCAGATGAGTAGGCGTGTATTTGTTCATCTTGCCCGCATTTCTCTGACGTGTCCCTTGGCTACCATCTTACTCTGGCAGCCAAAGCTATAGCAATGATGATTTCAGCTATTCAAGTATGGAGTTTAAAGAAAATTGGGTATTCAGGTTATATGTTCAAAGAGTGGTGTCTTCATTATACATTCCTCTTGTTTTTATTAGTTTTTTAATGATTACTTTTGTTGAATTTTTCTGAAGGCTGAATACCATATTACCTAGTGTATATATGTGCTAAGGGAAAAGAGCTTTATGGCTTACATTAGAACCTCTGTAAGCTGACCAGCCAAGGGACTGTAACAAATTAGTCAAGGTAAGGAGCTAGGCCTACTTTACTGATATGTACATGTCATACCTCTCCAGTCTATGAAAATTAGGCCAATTTCAGGAGGTGGTCAGTGTAGAGAGGTGGTCAACTCTGGAGGTTCTACTATGTATGAATTTCAACTTAATCCTAACTTTATAAAGCTAGTTTCTTTACCTCTAAGGATGCCTTCCTAATAATGCCTTAAAAAGTCAAATAGTTCTTTGGTTTCTAAAGAGCCAGAGGAACAGAAACTGTATAGGTTTAAGAGAAAAAACCTGGAACAGAATTATTTTGTTAGAGCTGTTTTCAGATGAAGAACAAATACAGGAATAGTTCATCTACACATCATGCACGCATGATCCCAATCTTCCTCATCCTAGGATGTCTTCCACCTTGAGCAGTTTAGCAGGCCCAGTTGATGTGCTCAGTCTACTGCTGACATCAAGGAGACATGCAGGTAGGCTGACGGGTTAACTTGATACACTGGAAGTCACCATCGTGTCAGATCATTCTGAGCGCTGAATTCAGAGAAGTTATTGCTTAAGAAATGCCAAGGTGGGTTCTCTGCAAAAGCATCTGAGAGAAATCCATCTGTGAAATGCATTTTCTTCATAAAGTGTACCATTTGCTACAAAGAATGCAGGAATCAAGCTACCCTTCCTGCTGCTTTGCTCGGCTCTCTTTTTCATTTAACAGCAAGAATTCCCAAATTATATAAACATGTAGAGGCTTTGGTGTTCTTTGGGAGAAGGGAAGAAAGAGGCCCAGCTGAATCAGCTTCCTAAACTACTGCATTACTTTACTCGGATGGTTTCAATTAGAGAGAGAGAGGGGGAAAAAAAAACCGCATTGAGACCATCTGCATATTCATAATGTAGAACATATGGTTGGTTTTCAGGATTTTGAAAAAGAAAAAGCATTGATCCACGTGCCTCTTTCTGTTCGTTTCTCACATTCCAGGTTATTTTTTGAGAAATAATATTTTTGAAAAATCTGTTTACTCTTTACATAAGCCAAATGCTCTCGTTCCTTTAAGCTTTGTGTGTTGTGCCTGCTACTATTGTACATTTTAGTAACAAATGTTGAAAGAAAATATGGTTGTTTGTGATTGAGAATGCTCCATGAGTGAGTTCATAACTTTTTCGTTGTGTATTTACATTAACACATTGTCTTTTGTTGGGCATAAGTTACTGGAGTTATATTTATAGGAAAGTCTCATTAGAATTTTTTGAGAGCACAGTAAGGATTCAAAACCAAGAAAGGCGTGTAGTGTGGGCGTGTGCACATGCTTCTGAGTATCTCAGGTCGTAACAATGGGCATCTTATTTTCACCAATTGTAATAATCAGCAGTTGTGGAAGCTAACATGATTAAGTGCACAGAAAGTATTTCTGACTTAATGTTATGCTGGTGGAGGAATAAATAAAATGGAATGACTTTGAATTTTAAATTCCTAAAGGAAGAAAGAGCAATCTCTGGTTTTGGTAGAAGAAAATAGAAAATCAATAGAATTTTTGCTTTTCTGTCTGGCTTTTCGGGTAGTCATTGGATCAGTAAGCCCAATTCCCAGTGTGAACTAACAAACAAGAAACAACTGAAGCACGAGGATTGGCACAGCTGCCTCAATAACAAAGCAGAAAGGGCTAAACACTGGAAAGGAAGATTAGAAAAGAAATGAAATTTTGTTCCTTTGAGACCCAGCTACCTTTGTTGAGCAAAGGTAGATGGAAACAAGGGAAACGGCTGGTAGAGAAGTGTGTGTGATGAAGAGTGGGAGGAAATCAACCTGCTCCTGAAGAGACTTGTCTCGGAAGCTCACGAGGCTGGAGACTTGATGTATCTAAGTTGTTTTTAATGCTCCAAGATGCTGTGAGAGGTCCAAGAGCTGAGGGATACAACTCCTTTCAGAATTTGGCAAGAGATCTTAGGGGTTTGAATGAAACAATTTACAACTTGTTGCCAGTTAGAAGATTTTAAAAAACGGAGAAAATTGAGCAGGCATTGTTTATGAAAAAGAAAAGACTTCAAGGCAGTTATTGGCATTGAAATAAACAATTTGCTTATATCAAAATTATGCTTTTATTAAATCAGCCTCTGATTGGCAGAAAGAAACAATCTGACTCTTCTACATAGCACTTGGTAAGGGCTTTGGAGACTTCCAGTATTTCACAAAATCTACCATGATGGCTGTCAGCTTGGGAATGAGTTTTGCTTTTAAGAACGTAATCATTGAGTGACTTCTTTGGAAGGAATTGACTTAATCTGAATAAATTTCTTTTGTCTTTCTTTTTTTCTCTTCCAATTAGGGCAACACACCTATAATTTCAATATATCTTGTTTTAATTCTGTTTTGAAATAGTATTAACTCAGTAGACTCGCCATGGTTCTTCAAGTAGCAGAAAGGATATCTTCCATATTTTACCAATCTTCTAATTTTTAGTGATGAGGGTACGAGTTTAATCATTTTCAAATATGGTTTTGAAATTTGCTTTGTATTTACCATCCTCATATGTACCTAAAAATTTCCTTCACTTTTTTTCTCTGTTGTGATTATCAAACTTTTTTGTAGGATTCATGAGAGTTTTTCTTAAGCATACGTTTATTTTGGATATAAGCTGTGTGATATATAGGTATTCTTTTTTGTTCTGGAACCCATATTGTTTTATTCATCCTACTAAATGACTTTTTTTTCCTTTTATGAGTTTTATAGTATTTGGAACTTAGTTATAGCTGATGCAATTGTCTCTATTTCTTACAAGGGAACACAGTATACTTACATATATTAAAGCCATGATTTAGTGTTATAAAATAGAGACAATTTTATTAGTGTGAATTCTTTTTTAAAAATTTGCTTCTGGCTGCATGCCAATCCAGCAATGACCACAGAATAAAAGATCTGCATTGATACCTGTTTCCCTTTTTTTCTGACTTGTGATAGAATTTGATGCATATCATTAAGTACCACTGTGCATAGAACAATTTCTTAAAAACCTCTATCTAATCAGTTATTCAGTAGGAAGTGTCTAAACACTCCCCTCCCCCTTTTTTTGCAGTTTTTGGCTGGGGGCTGAGTTTGAACCTGCCACCTCCAGCATATGGGGCCAGTGCCCTACTCCTTTGAGCCACAGGCACCACCCCTTCTCCCGATTTTAAAGTGTATAGTTCACTGGCACTAAGTACATTCATGTTGTTGTGCAATCATTACCACTGTTCATCTCCAGAGCTTTTCAGTATCCAAACGGAAACCCTGTACCACTAAATGATAAATTCCCCACCTCTGGACCCCGCCCCAGCCCCTGGTAAGTGTTACTCTCCTTTCTTCCTCTATAACTTTGATCTATTGTATGCACGGCATATTAGAATTGCATTTGTTATCTTCTGTAAGTTTTCTCTCTCAAAATGGATCTTACAGCATTAAGCAGGTGACTTTAACCCCCGTTCCCATTAGTCCCAGTGAGGATACATCAGTTAACTCCATCCGAGACAGATTCATTTTACAGCATATCATACTAATAGAACACATGACAGTGATGTAAGGATACTTTAAGATATATGAAGTAGAAAAATCAAAATCTACTAAAATAATGACATCCCTGAAATGATTCCCTCTTACATTGTTTAAGGAAGTAATTTTGCCTGGTGCCATTAATAACTAGTCTCCACCTGTCACATGATAGTTCATAAAGGACTTTTTTCACAGACATTTTCCTATCAAACAACTGCCTTGAACATGTGAATGTTTATTTCCACATTTGGGTGCTACCGTTAAGGTTCAGTGAGATGAACTCATGTTCACCAGGCAAGTGAACGGTGTTGTTGGGGCCAGGGTGTTTTCATCCCAACCCTCTGTCTTGCTGATAGCTTCCAGTGGCACAGGAAGCCGATGTCCAAGGTCTGGCTGTGTACAGGTCCCAGCTTCGTGCACTCATCAGCAGATGTAGTGCTTTTCTTTTGTGACTTTCCATGATCTACCCCTGTGTCCAACACTCAAGTGTAAGGACCAGACACTTGACCTACCCATTGTGATACTGCCTGAGGGTCGGAAACTTCCCATGTCTGGCAAAGACTTTCCCCCAAGCTGCTGTAATTAAGGATCATGCACTCTTTTCTCCCACCAACAGTAGATCACATTTTAGATAGTGGGAGAAATAACATAGAACTGGTTCAGAGGGCAGCTGACCAAGTTCTAATGCTGGGGAAAGAAAGTTATGGAAAATGGTCTTATGCAAAAGTCCAACATGAAATTGCTAAAGATTAAACTAATAATAAAAACTGCTGCCAACGGCGTTAAAAAAAAAAAAAAAAAACAAACTTAAAACTGCCGTATCTGTGTGCATCTGCTGTATCTGTGTGACCAGTCTGTGCAGGAAAAAGGGAAGAAGGCGTGGAGTGGAAATCTCAGCTCTGTGTTTTCTTGGCTCTTAGAATCTCATACCCTCAAGGGTATTGTCAGAGTGGTTTTAAAATTTTTTTAAAAAATGTAGCTTGGCAGGGCTGTAGAAGCGTTTTATTTTTCAAACCCTTGCTGGACATGCCCATTGACAGAACCATGTTCTGCTGGTGCTGAAGAGCTGCCAAGGCAGGGAAGTGAGTTATGCTGCCTGGATTCGTCTCTCAGCAAATTCTCACTCGCTCCTATTTTCCACAGCACCTCGATCCTTTCTCATTTTCCACTCTAAATTGGTCCCTGTGTATCCTTTGCCAATTGGCACGCTTCTATTAAAGAAGTATTTTGCTAATAATATCCTAGCTGTTTCTGTATTCTCCTCCACAGTGGCTATGGTACTGTCCAGGTATAAAGCTGATTGCTCTGAATCCCACTGCTGAATCTGGCTAATATAAGCTTGACTGCTTAGCTTTAAGTTCAACTTGCTTATTTATAGATTCATTAAACTTCTTTCAGCTTTAAGTTCAACTCACTTATTTACAGATTCACCAAACTTCCTTAGTCTAAAGAGTTCAAATGTCTTTAAAAAGAATTTCTTATTACAGCACATTTTATTTTAACAATTTGATGAAACGATTATCCTTCAAGAATTTATAGCGGTTTGCTAATTTGTTAGTGTCGCCTACTGTGCTTAGGCTAGTTGAAACACAATTTTTCATTTGTAAAAGTAAATCTTATAAAGGAGAAACTTACTTTAATGGAACCCAAAAGGCCCTCTTTCTGCCTGGCTCTTCCCCACTGAGGGAGCAACTTAACCTTTCCAGGTCTTCAGTCTGCATCCAAAATAAGGAGCGAGAGCTTTCACTTGCCTCTGGGCATTAAATGCAACCATTCTATGAATTTATAAAATAAAAAGCACACTTGGCACAGCGCCCGAGGACTCCTAGGGGTTGCATTTCAGATGCTCTTGGCTGTGTGTTTCAGGAAATCAATGTCCTCATTAGGCCTCATTCAACTTATTTTGAAATTCTGCCTCTGGATTTTTCCCGTCTCCTTCCCACTGCAGCCCAGTGCAACTCATTTATTTCTCGAAGCCAGCAGCTTCCGTATGTTCTTTGAAGCTGAGCTCTGTCAGCCACTGGAGCTCCGTATGGAATCTCGGTAAAGGGATTTCATGCAAGAGTGACTGTGAGGCAGTGAGGCTCTGCCCTTTTTCTTTTTCAGCCCACCACACTATCTTCGAACATAAATATGGCTTCTGTGCTTTCCTTACATCGTGCGACTTGGTTAACGTGAATATTTTATCATTGCACATTAACTTTATCTGGAACATGATTTTTTAAAGAGTTCTGCTGAGTAAGACTGTTTCTACTATGCCCTGGGCATCGTTTTTCTATGAAAATGTACTTTGAATGTTATACTAGAAGTCTATTGGGAAGTAGGATTAAACGGAAAGCATTTCATTTTAAATGAAACGTTTCAATAATGCTATATATAGGGTCTTGGTAAGGTCCTTAAGTGGTTTTAGGGCTTTGATATTTAATAGGTTTGAGTGAATAATCTTTATATTTCATAGAGGTAGTGTATCTCTGTATTTTATTTGGAAATGATAGCTAGGCTTTACATTTGACAACTTTGGGCTTAAGTCTTATGCCCCTCACTCCAAGCTTAGTGACCTGAGGCAGGTGATTTTTATATCTTGGAGCCCCAGTTTTCCATCAGTGAGGCGGGGCCAATAATAATTACTGAATAAAAGCTGAATATCATCTGGTCAATGGGAGGCACTAAGCAAATGGTCTTTGGATGATTTTCTACTAAGAGATGGGAGAGATTTCAGTTCTTCTACCTTCAGGGTACCATATATTTTCTCCTTTGGAACTGAAATCAGAATGCACTGAGTACAATTCTGTAACTTAACTATCACTTTAATACATTTGCATTTGCTTTTAAATTAGACCTACCAATTAGTTCCTTCAAACCTAAAACCAGCTTTTTAT
>NW_003852498.1:166669-171947 GCF_000181295.1 Otolemur garnettii
GGTTTCAGGTCCTGGTGATAAATCTGTAAATAAACTAGGAGGCCTCCTTTAACCTTTAAGAAGGTCAAAGGCTTCTCTGAGAGGGACATTTAGGCTGAGCCATCTTTACAAGATGACATCTCTTCTCTTCTTTCACCTTTCCCCAGCGGCTGCTGAAATGGTCTGGCTCTCAGGCCTCATCTCACTCTCTGGGACCACATCATCTAGGGCCACCTGACGGTACCTTATCCTCATCAGGAATCCCAATTGCTTGCCAATGATCAGGCTAGCCAATTTTTCTTTTAAACACTTCCACTTGAACTTTTCAACATGGAAGTAGAAGCCCTTGGCAGGTGAGCGTATAGATATTAGGGACAAAGAAGTGAATTTATTAAGTCCTAACTGTCATAGGAGCTATGCTAACATGTCCCTGTTGGATCTTCACGATCTGATAAACATCCTGTGAGGTAGCTGTTACCATAATTTATAGATGTGGAATCAAGCTCAGAGACACTGATCACCAGCTGATAAGAGGTAAAGCCTAATTTCCTTGCCCAGGTTCATTGACTATTCTGTTCTATGTCCCAGTGCCTGTTCTGGTGCATACACCTCTTTGCTTTGAATCCTATAACAAAAGTGATTAGCAATTGTACCAAATTCTCATGGAAACAATGAAGGTGAACAAACTTTAAACAGTGTAATTTTATTAACATGATGAAGAAAGAAAACATGAGAAAACAAAGCAATAGCAATAATCTACTATTTTTTGTTTATCCAAATTTGCTTTTTGGGGGGAAATCACCCTCCTCCTTAATTTCTTGTGATTCTGAACATATTTTCAATCAACCCATCTGGCCTCTCACTGATAGGATCCCAGCTCCTTTCCTGCCCTAGTGATGGTAATGTGACCAAGGTTTGGGCAATCCTGGTACCTTATGTGCGAGGCCACATTGATGTCTCCATGATTCAAGGGAGGCCAATAAAAATTCTTTGCCAAGAATCCCTTGGCATATGGATGTTAGGATAGGAAAATTCATTTGGTCTGAAATCTTAAAATTACAGGGACATAAATTTCTCTGGAAGGTGGTCATTTTTCTGAAGCATGGCAAAGATCTGTCTGCTGGAAAAGCAGTATGGAAAATAAATACTCCTCTCACTCTGCCTCTCATTTGAGAGGAAGGCACTGTTGGGTAGATAGTGAGATATTCTGGCTCTTGTAGGGACACGGTTGGTGCTCTGCATTGGTGCTGCCTCGAGCAGTTGCTCCACCTGGGAAGAAGGACGAGGGCAAGCCCTCCCTCTTGGTGCTGCCCCACCTTGATCTCACCCTAAGCTACTGCCACACCTCGGCGAAGGAGGAATACCCTGTGTAGTAGGCAGCCCAGGCACAATAGGATTGGAAAGTGACCCAGAGTAACCTAAGGCTAATTATCATGTCAGCTGTCCATCAAAGTGGCTCAGTGGTGACCTTTGAACCCCAAGGAGGGCCCAATCCAGACACCATAATATGGCAGTCCCCAATCTTCAGACCACAGACCAGTACCAGTCCATGGCCTATTAAGAACTAGGCCACACAGCAGGAGGTGAGCAGCACACCAGTGAGCGAAGCTTCATCTGTACTTAGAGCCGCTCCCCATCATTTACATCCCTGCTTGCGCTCCATCTCCTATCAGATTAGTGACAGCAGTAGATTCTCATAAAAGCATAACCCTCACTGTAAACTGCGTGTGAGGGATCCAGCTGGGGTATTCCTTGTGAGAATCAAAGTCCTCTCCACCACCCAAGTCCATGGAAAAATTGTCTTCTCTGAAACCAGTCCCTGTTGCCAAAAATGTTGGGGACCACTACTATAAAACAAGACCCCAGAGCATACCCAGGGCCTCTTGTTACAACAGGGGGGTTGTTTGTTGTCTGTGGTGAATATATCATGCTCTTGCTCTAAAAGCCTATGTTACTCTTCTTCAATAAACTTTGTTTCATCCTTTCCTTGCCTTAGAGGTTCCTTGTTATTCCTCAGCCAAGGCACGCTGAGAACCAAGAATAGACTCCCAGCCCAACAGCATTATTCTCTGGAGGGAGCAGCCAGCTGCCGGGTGGCAGGTTGGTTATATTGGACTGCTTTCATCATGGAAGGGGCAGTGTTTTCTTCTTACTAGAATAGAAGCTTATTCTCAATACAGATTTGTCTTCCCTGCACACAAGGCTTCTGCAGAAACTACCATCTGTGGATTTACAGAATGCCTTATGCCCCAAGATGGTATTCCACTTGGCATTACTTCTGATCCAGGAGCTTACTTCACAGCAAAGAAATGTAGCAATTGGCCCATGCTTACAGAATTCACTGCTTTTAAGCACATTTCCCACCATCCTGAAGCAGCTAGCTTGACAGAATGGTGGGATGGCCTTTTGCAGACTCTATTACAGTGCCAGATAGGTGGTGATACCTTGCAGGCCTGGGAAAAGATTTTCCAGAAGGCTGTATATCATATATGCTATATATGATCTGTATCAGTGTCAAATATATGGCCTTGCTTCTCCTATAATTAGGATTCATGAAGTGTAGGAATCAAGGTTGCAAATGAGAGTGGTTACCACTATTATCCCAGTAACTGGCTAGCAAAAGTTTAGCTTCTTGTTCCCGTGACGTTATGCTCAGCTTGCCTGGAGGTCTTAGTTCCAAAGGGAGGAAAACTGCCACTAAGACTTACAACAATAATTTCCTTGATCTGGAAGTTAAGACTATTGCCTGGACACTTGAGACTCCTCATGCCTCTGAATCAACAGGCAGGGAAGGGAGTTACAGTGTTGGCTGGGGTGATTGATCCTGACTATCAAGGGGAAATTAAACTACTATTTTAAGGAATGTAAGGATTATAGGAGTTTTATTTAGGGCATCTTTTAGTATTTCTATGCTTGGTGATTAAGGTCAATGGCAAATTACAAGATGACCCAGGCAGGAGTATTAATGGTCTGCTTCAGGAATAAAGCTTTGCATCAGTCTACCGAGTAAAGAACTATGACCAGTTGAGGTGCCTGCAGAAGACAAAAGAGATGCAGAATGAGTGGTATAAGAAGTTGATTAAAAACATCAGCTATGACCACATGACCAGTCACAGAAATGAAGACTGTCATGAGTATTCACCATATTTTGTTATGAATTTGTCATGTGTGTATATATACATAGATATAGCATGAATATTTTTGTTTTCTTTTCTCTCTTACTCCTTTGTCATGTACCATAAGATGCACTGCCTTTATATTATAGTATTTGAATATTGTTAATTTTTGTCACACTATTTAACTTATAGGATATCAAAGAGAAGAGTAAACCTCACTCAAGGACTTTACCTCCTCTTTTGGGGAAGGGGTTAGTATGTTTTCAATTTTATAGAAGATAGTTATATCATGCTATGTGGAACTACAACCTTGTTTTTGTTTTTATTTGGAGATTAACTATGGTTTAAAGTGGTAACATGTGGTGCCAAGTTGACAAGGGATGGACTCACGAGGGCTAATCTATGTGACCACTTGACCAGACCCCAGGGGGTGCTCAGGCATTAGGTTAAACATTATTTTTGGTGTGTCTGTGACAGTATTTCTGGATAAGATGAAGATTTGAATCAGTAGACTGGGAAAGCAGATTGAGCTGCCCAGAGAGACCAGACCTCATTCAATCTGTTGAAGGTCTGAAAAGAACGGGAAGGCAGAGTAAGAAGGAATTCTCTGTCTCTCTCTTTGCCTGTCTATGAGCTGGGAGATGGGTCATCTCCTGCCTTCTAACTCAGGCTTGGAATGGAGCTTATACATTGGCCCTTCTGATTCTTAGGCCTTTGGACCCAGGCTGTAAATATACTATTGGCTCCCTTGGGTCTCCAGCTTGCAGATTGCAGATCTTGAGATTTCATCCTCCATAATGGTGTGAGCCAATTCCTTATTATAAATCTCTTACTCTTTACATAGATACACATATGTATCTCCTGTTGTTGCTGTTTTTCTGGAGAACCCAGACTAATATAGTCATCTTTTGTCAGTCAGCATTCCTGTAGCCATCCAACAAAACTTGCCAGGTTCTTATTTTCTTCACTCTATTGAGATCTACGTTAGCAGCAGCATTCTTTCCCTTTAAACAAGAATTTCTGAAACCTCCAGTCAGATGATCAGACTGCTGCCCATATCGATCCTATCTCACATCTAAATAAAACCTTTTCTTTTCTTGTCTAAACTATTAGGCTACAGAAAAGGAGACATTCTTAAAATTTATGATCCTCCTGCTCATGTAACACATTTCTATTGAGAAATTCAAGGTACTTTGGATTTTTTTTATTACCTATAATTTAAAATAACCCTGAAATTTTAGTAGGTAAGAAAACTACCACTTCAGGTAGTTTTCCTATTTCCTACTAAATGGAGAAGTTATGAATACAGGGTACTTCCATGGAAAGTTCTGTTCTTGAAAAGTCATACCCAAGCCAGATACTTGCAAATCAAACAGATGATGGTGGTAATGTAGTAAGGTAAGGAGATCTGATAGTGAAATTGATGATAAAATATACTATCTTTCAATTTCTTTTTATTAAAAAGTCATTTTTTTTTTATGTTTGGCCTAAGGAAATATGATGTGGCCAGAACTACATTTTAAAATTGTTAGTAGAAGGTTTAGTATAGAGCTCTTTGCCCTGGTTTTTGTTGTTGAAGTGTCAGTGACAAATGAATCTTCATTTACCCATAGGGAAAAAAATCTCAATTTTTAAGCCCTCTAAGACTTTTCAGAATTTGGACATCACCTATACATCCAATCTTATTTTCTGCTGCATGAACTTTTTCTTTAGTCAGTGAAATCAATCTATTGTTAGTTTAGCTTCTGCATGCCCCAGTTCAGCCAGCTGGGCAGTATTGAATGCTGCAGGCTCAGGAACACCCCCACCCCCACCCCTCCTTGCACTAACAAGCAGGATGCTTGAGAGGTAGGTAGGGAAATTTGTTCTTCTGGGATGGGAATTACTGTGCTCCTCTGAGTCTGCAGTGCCTGAGGTGGACCCCTGGTGCCAATGTGTTTACAAGCTCCTGCCTTCTCATTCCCCGTGAGAATCCACAGCTTTTTGCTGCACTCAAGCCAATGTAGACTCTTCCCTTTTTGGCCTGTCCAGCTCCCTGGTCTTTGGATCTGGCACTTTTTTTGACATAGCATGCAAAGCTGCTGTAAGTTGCCATGATAATCTTAACTGATTTCTTGCGTCAAAATTCACCTTCTAGTTATGCCCGGCTTTTTAATTATGTATTGTTCCTGTCTTTAGAAGTT
>NW_003852498.1:172303-184257 GCF_000181295.1 Otolemur garnettii
CCCATAACACTTTCATATCTTTCCCCTCTCAGATTTTCTTCAGTCTATAGGTTAGGTAAATTTTCATTTTTTATTCCTCCATAATGAATTGAATTGTAATGCCCTGTTTGTGTATATATTTCTCATAACTTCTCTACTTAAACCTACCCATTCAAATTTGGTTTCAAGTTCCTTCTCCTTTGTGAAGTCATTCTAACTGCCTAATCCCATATTAATCTCTTCTTCTCTGCATTCATCTTAGTTTCTAGACCCCCACATTGGTCCTTATTTTCCCCTGTGTTTCCAGTTTCTTTCTACACAGCTTTGTTGTCTCTTCAACTGGACTGTAATAAGCTTTTCAAGTGTGGGTGTTTTAACTGGAGGCCTGAATTCAGAGCATGTGGTGACCTCTGCAGCAGACCGCTGGGGGGCAGCAGCGAACATGGCAGGACCAGTCAGAGATGGGCTGGGGAAGTCCTCCTGTCTGCAAGAGGCAGGGCTCCAGGTGCTCTATTCCCAGAGGTACAGAGATGTTAGAGGGAGTTTGTGCCAATGTTGGAATCAAGGGGTCCATTCTGCTGTGCGGAGCTAGGCAATGTTAGAAAAACATGAACAGCAGATTTGGTTTTGGGGTTCCAATCTTTTCCAACAGGAAGCCTGGCAGGCTATGGGCATAGGGGATTCTCTGGCAAGACCTAGGTCGAGTGGGAGGAAAGGCTCCTAGATCAGCAGGAAATGGGGCATTGGGCTAGCAGGTTGAGGTCAAATAACATGACAGAGATGAGGAAAGGATGGGGACGGGGAGAAAGAGAGAAATGGGGGAGGAAAGGCAGGAGAGGGAAGTGAGAAGGTGGAGAAGGGCTATCAATGAAGGAAAGATGAGAAAAGAGAGGAAGAGGAGAGAAGAGAAAGAGAAGAGGAGAGATGGAAGTGAAAGTGAGGAGAGGAGGTTGAAGAGAAAAGCGATTAGCACGGAGAAAGCAAAGAGAGGAAGGGGAAATCTAAAGATTCATCTCTGCCTACCACTTGCCTGAACAGGTACCACTCAGTACTGGGCCATGGTACTAGAGAGAACCACGTTATTATACCCCCCAAGATTACTATCAGCTTTCATCTCCCAGATGCACACTTTGCTACAGATAATGGCCATTTATCTTACCTTCTGAAGATTATGAACAAAGAATTTTAAGAAAATTTAGCTATATTTCATTTGCATTATGCGTATATCATACATTACATATATTATGCATCCATTATTTGTTAGGCACAAATGCAGTGTGATCGCTATGCAAACACTGCTTCAAAACTCATTTCCTAACCAGCTCAATATTTACTACCTTTCTTTCTACTTTAATCACATTGCCATTTTAAAGCCTGGATTCTGTGTGGACTTCTAGGACTTCCATAGTTCCTGTCCCAATTCATTTGTAGATTTGAAGCTGCAGACACCTGTCCTGGACTCCTTAGACCTGGATCATTATTGGGCAGTGTAGGTGATTGAGAACATGGTCATGATTCAGTTTTCACATCCATGTAAGAACAAATCACGATTCATTTGTAATCCTTGAATATATTGGATATAAAAGAGATTAGTGAAAATACTTAGAGATTCTGTGAGTCCGTTAGAGCCTAGCATATGGTGCTATTTAATATTTATTATTACTTATTATTTATTTAATGCTCACACCTTAGTATGCAATATTTTATCTGATCTTTCCAACTACTTGTAAAGTAGGCAGAGGTGTTACAATCCTACTTTACCAGTGAGGATACTAAGTTTTGCTTGAGGTTATGCGCGGGCTTGCGAGGAGGACAAGATGCTGGAAGTTCTTTAGTCGCCTAGTTCAGTGTTGTCTGTACTCCTGGGAGCTACAATGAACTATGTCAGCAAAGCAGAAATGGTCATTTTTATATTATTTCTAAATGGTCACAAAATAATATATGGTATGTCCTGACAACCCTCCAGTAAAGGATTTCACGGTTGTATATTGCTTGATATATTTAATTTTTTTTTCTTTCTAAGTCTCAGCCAAGGTTTATTTCTGTCCTCTTTCTTTATTATCTTTCAAAATGGGGAAAGTAATACTCGACATTTGAAGGCTAAACAGCCACTGGGAGCAAGGGTTCCAAATAAAACTGGCTTCAAAACCGCTTCTCATTTTATTAGTGTATATAAAAGTGACATTTGGTGGTGATTGTGCATGGTTTTAAAGCCATCCTTTGGTGACGTGCAAAGACCAAGCAGTAAATCCAGGGCTGGAGTCAGGAGAGCCAATTTCTGACTTAAGCGCTCTGAGACTCTGGACAAGTCATTTACTATCCATTCCTTGTTATCTTCCAAATGCAAACTGGGGCAAACACCAGGACTGTTTGGAGTGTCATGGTGAACAACAACAGTTAAAAATATCAACAATATTACCAACAATCAAAAATATGTCAAAACAGTTTTTTCCATTTTTCAATATGAATCAGAATGTTGGATTGATTCAAGGGTTCACGGTTCAGATTCCTGGGGTGGAGGGTGCCATCAGAAGCTCTGCTGCTAGGAATTGGACAAAAATTCTTATTCAAAAGTACCAAGGCTGGTCTTGGGCCTTGATGACTTTATTTGGGAACACACTATACACATAGCTGCTGTCCCTGGTGGATGTATATTAATTCTATGCCCTATGGCCTCCAAAGCATTGCTGAGGAAAATCTTGTGGTATTATTTTGGATTAGACTCAGACAAAAGGTTTTTCACTGAAAGTCCTAAACACTGGCTATGCCTGCTCATCTTCTGGAAGCCCCGGTGACGCCCCTGTGAAGTACTTAATGATATTTTAAATGTGTGAAACTTGAGGGAATAAAAAAAATAAGTCTAATGAGATTGCATCTTCTCTCATATTCATGCTCTTCTTCAGCATCTTGGCCAAGATATTTAGCAACCTTAAACGAGAATTTTATATAGTTCCCCTGAGAAATTGAATAGTCTCTGGGCATTTCTCAATTTAAAAGATCCTCAGAATAATGATGTTAGGATAAAATTTGCTCAGAGCCTGGTTCATATTTCAAATTTATTATACTCTTCTCTGTTGATAATTCATTCCCTAGGTGATCTCCTCTACAACTGGCTTTAGATTCCATCAGTGTGTTAACACTTCAATATTTATATCTCTGACCTGGGCTTCTCCCCTGAACTCCAGACCATGGATTTTGTTACCTATTTCCCAACTCCACCTGACTTTCCAAAAGCATCTCAAGCCTAGCTTGTACAAAACAGGATTCCTGTTAGTCCCCACCAAACCAGTTCTTTCGATAGTCTTCACCTCTGTCTGTGGCAAATTGATTCTTAAGTTACTCAGTCCAAAAACCTGGGGTTACTCTTTATTCCTTCCTATCTCACAACTCATATTCAACTCCTTTGCAATTGCTAGCAGGTTTAATTTTCAAAATGTATTCAGAAGCTGGCCTCTTTGAACTACCCTCACCTCTACACTGCCCTTTACCCAAATCGACTTCTAACTTGTCTCCATGTCTGTTGTTGATAGTTTTTTTGCCATCCTTTTCAAATATAAATCAGATTTTGTCATTATTCTGCTTAAAACTTCTAAAATCTTCCCCTCATATAGATAGTAAAAACAAAAGCCCCAAAATGGTCTACAAATCTTAAAATTTCTACACACTCCCTGAGCTCCTCCTCCTCCCTGACACCCGTATTCACTGGGTCTTGGGCACCGGCCTACGAGCTCTTCCTCCACGGTACCAGGCGCACTTCAGTCTTACAGCAAACTCTGCACATCTGACCTTTTGCTGGAATACTCTTTCACCAGAGCCTGTAAAAGTGGACTTCTATATGTGTCTCTCAACTTCTCCTCTCTGAAAATTGCTTCCTGCTCTCAGTGTCCTGTTCAGAGTATGTGTGGTAACAAAAACCTGGAATGATGCACTCTCACCTGTGTTTTTCCTGGTATAGTTCAGATGTTTGTCCCCTCTAAATCTCATGGTGAAGTTGGATCCTCTGTGTTGGAGGAGAGAGGCATTTGGGTCATGGTGATGGATCCTTCAGGACTGGCTTAGTGCCTTCCCCAAGATGGGCTCTCACTCTCTTGGTTCAGGAGAGAGCTGTTTGTGTAAAAGAGCCTGGCCCCTCTTTCTTGCTCTCTCTCTTTCTCCTCTTCCCATGTGCTAGATCTGCCACCCCGTTGCCTTCTGCCTTGATGAGAAACTCACTGAATCCCTCACAAGAAGCAGATGCTAGTCCCATGCTTCTTGTACAACCTGCAGGAAACTGTGAGTCAAATAAATCTCCTTTCTTTACAAAGTACCCACCCTCAGGCATTCTTTTACAGCAGCATAAAATGGACTAAGTCTGTTCCTATTTCCCATCTTGGTAGATTGTCCCTTTGTAAATAAGCCTTCCTTGAATGATGCTATTCAGGTGTGCCATCTCTTTCTGCCTGTGACCCTAAATATTACAATATATAGAATTGTATTTAGGACTTAATTGGTATTGGAAGTGGCCACAGGAAACAGGATCTGCAGATGCGATTCTGGAATTGAGTCTCTCTTAAATGTGTAGAGTATAGGGATAATCATCTTATCACGGAAAAGGGGGAATGGTTAATCCATGGCATGGAAAGACATTACTATCACCAAATTATTATTTAAGGTGGAATAGGGTGTCGGAGTCGGGATGCTAGTTTGCCAGCCCTGACCCATGAAACTACTAGGCCACGGACTGCTGTGCATTCTCGCTCGGGGTATGGCTCCCCATAAGTGCTGGGGTCAGGTAAGACGCTTCATCAGGAGAAGCCAGTTGTCTCAGTCAAGTCAGAGGTGCCAGAGCACCTCCAAGGTCCATCAGTCAGTCGAAGTAGGAGGAAGAGCCCTGACTAGCTTCTCCCGTGGCTATAGTCTCCCATGGCTATTTATAGAAGTGATTCTGTGGCTATGTACACCACAGGTGTGGAGACTACCAAGCAATGATGTATGTTCTCTTGTGCTCTTATGTGCTACATGCTCTCGTGCTCTTTAATGAGAGCCCAATCTCTCCCCCATTCCCTTAGTACTAGGTATTTCTTTTCAGGTATCTCCTACAATAGGGTGATTTGCAGACAGAGTTATAGTATTGGGAGATCACTATGGCAACAATGGAGATTATAGAGATCATGAAGTAAGCTAGCTTCTTTTTTCCTTCAAGATTTTACTTAGGGCAAAAAGAAACTAAGATACTAAGAAATACATGTAGAGACCTCTATGGCAGCTTTGAAAGAATTCCTCGTCTATTAATACAGGGCATAATTGGCTAAGGCACAAGCTGCAGATTTGGTTACAAGAGATGTGGAGTTGCAACATCAGTTAAATGTTCAAATCCGCCAGATTTCTTATCTAAGGCAACTGGTAAGGAAGAAGTTGTACCTTACGACAGGAGTTAGAGACATTTGAGCAGACATCGGCAAGGCTGAGAACCTTAACCCTACAAATTCTTTTGAAATTATCTTACTTGGGGAAACAGTCTGTACTAATAGTGTGCTAGATTTGTTAATTGAATTCTGGACTCATCTGTGGAACTTGCCTGTCATATGGCAGAGGAAAAAGTCCTAAGGATTAGGAAGACAGCAATATTTGAATAAATATAAACAAAACTACTTAGCAACTTTCTAATCGTACCCTTTAGGAATACCCAAAAGACTTAACATTCACTAAAGCATTATTAAACACATTGGTGTGAAGACATAAATATGCTTGAAAACTTTAATGATGGGTCCTTTTAGGTCAGAGATAATGGAGAGGATAATGTAATGTAATTGGGTTCGCTGATCTCAATGTGAGTAGTGAGACTCTCAGACTTAATAGCAATTAGCTTTCAGAGGTGGTTACTATTACCATAATAAGCCATAAGATTAAAATAATCATAGAATTTTGATCTACAAGGAACTCTGACAAGGCTTAATTGAACATAAAGTCCCTAGAAATAAATAGATGGGAGGCTTACCAAAGGGCTGTTTGATATATGTAAGCCAGCGGTTCTCAAACTTCCTAATGCTATGACCCTTTAATACAATTCCTCATGTTGTAGTGACCCCCAACCATAAAATTATTTTCATTGCTACTTTATAACTGTAATTTTGCTACTGTTATGAATTGTAATGTAAATATCTAATATGGAGCTGTATTTAGGTGACCCCTGTGAAAGGGTTGTTTGACACCCAAAGGGGTCGCGACCCACAGGTTGAGAACCGCTGAAAATATTTTTGCTTCACAGTGCAGAAACCTAACTTGTGTCTTTCATGTGGGCTGGCTTCATGACTTCTCTCCAGCTTCTAAATCTAAGTTGGTTCAAATACCTGAAGTCTTTTAAATGAGAATTTGTTCAGGTCTCTTTGAGGGATCTATCAATTGTGTAAATCTTTTCTGAAGACTTCCCCAGGATTGATCTGAAGCTATTTGCTATAATGGCTGTGCACTCAGGAAAGGTAAATGCCCAGACTTTCTGAAAGCCATTAGACCTTTTCTATGAAAGAAGTCATTCTCTAGAGACTCAAAATAGCTGTTTCTTAATGAACAGAAGACAGGTAATGGATAGAATCTTGGCTCAAATCTAACAGTAGCTTCAGGTGGATTGAGAATAAATACTTCAATTAATTTCTTCTCCCAAAAGTTTAGGGAATTAATACTTCGTAAGAGGCAAAATTTCCATATTGGTGCCATTACCTATGAAATAAAGAATATTACAGTAGAAAAAGTCAACTGAATACCCCTGGAACTGCCTGGGTCTGCCTTCTTTTTATCCACAATGATACGATGAACTAAAATTAATGTTTCATTCCTGGAGGTATTGCAGAGATTAGAGTCACTTTAACAACTGTGAGAAATGAAATGGTGGTTATGTTTATCATATGTTATTTAACATGCCTATTTGGCTTGTGCAAAAGCTAGAAGTGTCATGGGGAATAACAGTTGACCGGAGCAAACTTGATCATGTACTGATTCTATTTGCCACTGAGGTGTCCTTCTATTCAGTCAGTGAGGAGAAGCAACAGTTTGCTTCTACATGGCAGGGCTTGCAGTATACCAGTACTATTTTCCCCAAGGGCTATGTCCACTCTCTTCCTCTGCCTTATACAATAATCTGGACCTTGATCATTGTGTTATTTCACTGAACATCTCATTCATCTACTCTATGATGATAGTATGTTAACTGGGTTTGTTAAGCGAGAAGTAGCAAGCACTTTAGATGTCTTGGTAAAGACAAATGCATTCTAGAAGGTAAGGGGAAAAAGTAAAATTTTAGAGTCTGAAATTGAGTAGGGCCAGTGGGTGTAATTTGAAATCCACTCTGAAGTAAGAGATAAGTTCCTACACCTTTCACAATACTGACCACTTAGCAAAAGGGACCCACCTAGGATCAGTGAGGATTTTGTAGGCAATGCATATATTTGAGTATGATCTTCTCACTTATTTACTGGTGATTCATAAAGTTATCTGTTGTGAGTGGGACCTATAGGAAGAATGGACTCTGTAAAGGTCTGTGTTTGCAGTGCAGGCTACTCTGCTCTCCAGGCCTCATAACATAGGACACTTACTAAGGAAGGAAGTATTTAAGGAAGGCAAAGATGCTCTTTGAGCCTCTGGAAAACCAAATAGGACAATCACTAGCATAGATACCTAGGGTTCTGAAATGAAGCTCCACCTTTTTTTTTTTTTTTTTCTTTTTTTCTGACAACTATTTGCTATTTGAAATTCAGCTTCTAGCTTGCTATAGGCTATAGGCTCTGGTAAATACTAAGCACTTGGCCATGGGTGGTAAAATGATTATGCAATTTCAATTTTATGTTATATATGAAGTATTTTCTGATCCACAGAATTTAAATTTGGAAATTTGGACATGAATAAAAATATTATACTATAGAATATGGGGAGTATGTACAAGTCCAGTCCTGAGCATATTTATAAGAGCAGGTAGTTCAGCCTCATATTGTGCCTGCTTCTATTGTTTGTAATCTTTTCCTCATTCATAGCTATGACGTCATGAGTAGTTCACAGGGTCTAGTTAATTATGGAGACGAAAGTATAGGTCTGATTTATGGATCGATCTCCATGCTTTGCTGGCAGTAGCTAAAGAAATACAGATATTGTGCAACAATCACACTCAGTGGTGACTTTGACAGACAGGTGGTAGTGTAATGGAAGTGACATCACTTCATGATGATATAAAAGATGAGAGGAATTTGTATCTCTCAATGGGGTGAAGGACAAGAGTGAATAGTGAGGAGCAAAACATCTATGCTGTGCTAAATACCTTCACTGGAAACCCTGGGTCAACTTTCACCCTTACACACCTTGATCTCTGCCCTGAGAGACAGATTTGCATGGATTGCATCATAGGCTTCTGTGCCTTTCAGTTGAGTATGGCCAGTGCCCCCTCCCAGGCAGGAGATTACAAATAGAGTGTGATCAGTGTATTTATTTGTTTGGTTATTTTCCTGAGTTCACTTTAAGCTAGCAGCGTGTCCCTTGACTTAACATGATTTTGGGGGGTGGGGTAATTTTTTTTACGTGAATCTTCCCTTTCATGTTTTGATAACTGCTCCCTCTCCTTCTCCTTTCATGCTCAAGGGTGATCACAGCACCACCTTAACCAACCAACCCAGGCCTAAACTTTTGTAAACAGAACTCAATTTAAAAAATTCTCTAAAATTATCCAATTTGAGAGTGCCATCTGTTTCCTATTGGGAAACACACCTCACACAGTCGTCCTTTCTCTCAACTACACACTGTTTATTATTTAGAGCTCACACAATTGCAAGTGACAAAAATATTTCGACTCTCCTTGTTTAAGCTAGAGAAGCACAGAGATTTATTGGCTTGCTTCACTAGGAAGTCCAAGGGATGGTAGTATCTTCAGGCATGGTGGAATCCAAGAGCTCACATGATGTTGGCAGGGCTCTCTCCTCTTGGCTCTATTTTGTGTTGTCTTCCTTTTCAGGCAAGTTCTTTCCACACAGTGACAAATATGGACCCTAGCAGCTTCTGGCTTGCAAGTGGCTTTACAAATTGCAGTCCCAGAAAAAAAAGAGCATGAGAGATTCTACAAGTGTTCGAACACACATCATGTTGTGATGCCAGTGGTAAAGTGCTGACTGTAGTTGAGTTTGTTTCCCTGGCTGTTACACTGACAGTTATGTAGAGTAAGTTAACAAATGCTCTGCAGTTTGGCCAAGGAGTGGCTGTGAATGGAAAAGAATAAATCATCTGGTTTAGAGGAGTATCAACTCTGTACCCTCAGCTGGAGTTCTTTCTCTTTGAGTTGTAGATTAGAAAACAAGGAAAAATACTGATAACAGGTAGAGTCAGGGAAAAGAAAAGGCCAGTTTCTATTCTAACTGGACCCCTCCTTTTCCTAGAATATCAGGCCACTTCAGAATAAAAGCTGATTTTGCAAATCCCTTTGGAATGGCTTCTTCACCTCCAGCTGATTGCCAAATTCAATAATATGGTGCAAAGGGATTCCCTGGGGGTGAATAGTGAAGGAGATATATTTAAAAGTCTTCATGGAATTCAAGAGAGCCCTTTACCAACCTTGCATTTCTTCTTTGGCAACCCCTTGTGCAAATATGACCAGGAGCAGTTTGTGTGAACCTTTGAGATGAGAAGAAAAGTAAAGGAGCCAGCTTGTCTAGGATGAAGGGTGCAGAATAGCCTCCCCCATACATAATATATAAAACAGCTGGGTTATGGTGGTGAGGGAGCAGTCAGGGAGGGCAGGGCGAGCTCCTAAAGGGAACTGCCCACATTTATGTAATTATATAAAAGTACAGTGTGAAAGAGGCAGGCATGGAAAATAGCTTTGGCCGTGGTTTTAGGAGACTGGCAGGAAGGAGGTTATAGCTGTCTAGAAAAGGAGTGCCTGGGGTCTAGACAAGGGAATTAGCAGTTTACTGGGGGAAAGTTAGACAAAGGAGTAAAGGAATTACTCCTTTATGCTGAAAACAGAATAATATGTGCTAAGAAATGGTAGACAGAATTTGCCTCTTAAATTCTTGCTTGCATACATTAATCCAGGAATCAGAGGACTGTAGCAATACACACTGTGTCTCTTATAGAACACTTGGTGACTGGAGTTCTTGGCATGTTTTCCTCAGCAGATGTTTGATAAATTCTTTATTTATTACAATGTATTTAGTACCTACTATGAAAGGTAGCATCATAAAATGGAAAAATATGGGTGTTGGTGTTAGGCAAGACAGTTTTTGAATACCTACCTATTCTGTCACTTATTAGCTTTGTGCTTATGGCATAACTGAATATCACATATAAAATGCAGAACACAATTTCTATCATGGAATTGCTATAGATATTATATTAAATAATGTGTACAAAGAGGCTGGCCCAATAATTACTCAACAAATGTCTGCTAATATTATTGCTAATTTCTTTTTTAAAATGGACGTGTCAAAACCAAGATGGTGTCATCTCATGGTTAACTGATGTATATATTGATACTTATTCTCTCTTGTCCCCACCTGACTTTAAATTATTTGAAAAAAACTGAGCACATGAGGGCTTGCCATCTTTTACTTTTCAGCCAAGTTGTGAAAAGAGTTTGTGACTTTTCTGTGATCTGGTTTTATTCCCCATGTTTGGGGTCAAATGTGATATATACTTTGTCAGGCTGGCTCATGACTGTATCAGGAGGGGGCATAGATCAACTTGTCAGAGATTTGGAAACTTCTGGCTGTAGTTTGAAATTTCTGGTTTCCATATGGGTGGATCTCTATACATTCAATAACTCAATACTTCTATTGTGTTTTTAATGTCATTGTAGTTTGACCTCTAGACTTCCTCTCATTTTGCTACCAGTTGAAGTTATTAATGCAAAACTAGTTATTATTAGTAGCATTCTTGTTTCTACATTTGCAGATGAAAAAGGCACATTTAAGGGGTATATTTGTTTCTCTGCTTTAATGGGGTAAGTTAACTATGAGGACAGTGATACAGCAGTTACACAAGAGTACTAGTAGGTGGAAATCCGTGAATTATGGGAAAGTGTTTGTTCTTTAACTTTTATGCATGCTAATTTAAAAATGAGTAGAGCACATTATGTGTTCCATTTGCTATCAGATGCCCCTGGATTATTCCTTAGTTTGAAATTTGGCTTACTGAGATGAGTCGATATTAGAACTTAGATTTGAATATAAGGAAGTGTTTCTTTTGATTTAAAAAAAAATGAAAGTATTCGATGGCTGGTATTTGTAATTGTGTTCATTTTGGACATTTTTTATTTGCTTTTTGCCAATTATCATCTAGGGCCAGGTATCTTGTTTGTATTTTCTTCCAAGTTACATCATAGAGATAACTTCTGATTGTCCTAGTTCTCTTAAGATGTGCATTGAAACAAAACAAAAGGAACATAGCTGTTCAGAGCAGAAGTATCTTACCCAAGTTACATATATATATTAAAAATTAAGAATGGCTTTATAAAATCCAAGTATTTTCTGATTTTAATCAGTAACTGTATATTTGTTTAAAACCACTGTGATAGACATTTTCAGGTTGCCAAGAACAGAGGCAAGGTATTTATAGGGAGGGTTTGTTGGAAATTGTGCAAAATCTGATCAGAGAGCATTATGAGATAAAGCAGAGTAGCTCTGATGACCTGGTTAGTGGCCAGTTGTCCCAGTGAGTGCCTGTAAATGTTCTACCACCCTGGGGTCTTTGAAGCTCCATCTCTCTTTCATGGGTTTCTATGTCTCTTGCCATTAGGAACTGACTAAATGTGAGATTGAGATTCTGAGTGTAAACCTCCAAAGGGAGACAGATAGAAGGATAGAAACCAAAGGATACAAAGGATAGAAACTGAAAAAGAAACTTGGATGGGCGGATGGGCGGCACTTGTGGCTCAAAGGAGTACGGCTCTAGCACCATATGCTGGAGGTGGGGGGTTCAAACCTGCCCTGGCCAAAAACTGCAAAAAAAAAAAAAAAAAAAAA
>NW_003852498.1:184277-185558 GCF_000181295.1 Otolemur garnettii
AAAGAAAGAAAGAAAAAGAGAAAGAAACTTGGATGGATGCTATTTGGGTATATTTTTGTGTTTTTTGTTTGTTTTGCTTTGTTTTAATCAAAACATTTCATCACTGGTCAACCTGTGATTCAAGTGCCATCCTTTGTTTCAGAGGGCTGGGTCACAAGCATAAAGCATAAGGGCACATGCCTGAGGGGCAATGTAATACAGATCATCTGTCTTTACCTTTATTTATCTTTATTATCTCTTTTCTTAGCAGGGAACATGGTCATTGCAAACTCAAAGTAAGATAAATTCTGCAGTATATGTCATAATTCAGAATACAGAATCTAAAAAATTATAAGAACTTGCAACACATACCCACCTGATAGCCATTAAGATGATTACTGTCATAAAAATAGAAAATAACAAGTAAGGATGTGGGGAAATTGGAATCCTGGAGAACCTAAAATATTGTAGTTGCTATGGAAAACTGAGTGGTGGTTCCTCAAAAAATTACCAATAGAATTACCATATGATCCAGTCAAGTCTACATCTGGGTATATACCCGGAAGAATTGAAGGCAGATATTTATATACCCATGTTCATAGCAGAATTATTCACATTAGCCAAGAGGTGGAAGCAACCTAAGTGTCCATAGATGGATGAATGGATAGATAAGATGTGGTTTATATATAATGCAATGTAGTATATTTTTCAGCCTTAGAAAAGAAGGAAATTCTATCACACACTACAATATGGATGAATCTTGAGGTAATATGACAAATGAAATAAGCTGATCACAAAAAGACAAGTACTATATGATTCCCCTTACATGATGTATCTAAAGTAACCAAATTCATTGAGAGAGAAAGAGACAAAGAGTAAAATGGCAGTGCCCACAGGCCATGGGGAAGGTGAAGGAAAAGGGCATGATTGTTTAATGATTATCAAGTTTCAGTTGTTAAAGAAGAAAAGAGTTCTAGAGATGGATGATGGTTGGTGATGTTTGCACAAAAATGTGAATGTATTAATGCCATTGAACTATACACTTAAACATGGTTAAGATGTCTAATTTTAAGAAAATTTATTTAAAATTATTTTTAAGGCTTCGGCGCCTGTGGCTCAAGTGGCTAAGGCACCAGCCACATACACCTGAGCCGGCAGGTCTGAATCTAGCCCTGGCCCGCCAAACAACAATGACGACTGCAACCAAAAAATAGCCGGTTGTTGTGGCGGGCGCCTGTGGTCCCAGCTACTTGGGGAGGCAGAGGCAGGAGACTCGCTTGAGCCCAGGAGTTGGAGGTTGCT
>NW_003852498.1:188125-189340 GCF_000181295.1 Otolemur garnettii
TGAATATTTTTGCATCAATATTCATTAGTGATATTGGTCTATAATTTTCTTTTCTTGTTGGGTCTTTTCCTGGTTTGGGGATCAGGGTGATGTTAGCTTCACAGAATGTGTTGGGTAGTATTCCATTTTTTTCTATATTTTGGAAAAGGTTGAGTAATATAGGTACTAGTTCCTCCTTAAAAGTTTGGTAGAATTCTGACGTGAAGCCATCATGTCCTAGGCTTTTCCTTTTAGGGATATTTTGTATAGTTGATGCTATTTCAGAGCTTGATATAGGTCCGTTCAACATTTCCACTGCATTCTGGCTAAGTCTTGGGAGATGATGTGCTTCCAAGTATTGTTCAACTTCCTTCAGATTGTCATATTTCTGGGAATAAAGTTTCTTATAGTATTCATTAATGGTTTTTTGAGTTTCTAAAGGGTCTGTTGTTATTTCATCTTTACTGTTTCTGATTGACAAGTTTAGAGACTTTATTCTTTTTTTCTTGGTTAGGTTGGCCAAAGGATTATTGATTTTGTTGATTTTTTAAAAAAATCAACTTTTTGATTTGTTGATCTGTTCTATAATTCTTTTGTTTTCAATCTCATTCAATTATGCTCTAATTTTGGTTATTTCTTTTCTTCTGCTGGATTTGTGATTGGAATGTTCTTCCTTTTCCAGCTTCTTGAGATGTCCCATTAAGTTGTTAACTTTTTCTCTTTCCGTTCTCTTGAGGAAGGCTTGCAGTGCTCTAAATTTCCCTCTTCGGACAGCCTTTGTGGTATCCCAGAGGTTCTGATAACTTGTAACTTCATTATTATTTTGTTGTAAAAATTTGATAATTTCCTTCTTGATCTCATCTCTGACCCATCTATCATTCAGTATAAGGTTATTTAGCTTCCATGTTTTTGTATGAGTCTGCAGATCCTGTTGTTACTGAGTTCAACTTTTATTCCATGATGGTCTGAGAAGATGCATGGAACAATTTCTATTCCTTTAAATTTGCTGAGGTTAGATTTGTGGCCTAGTATATGATCAACTTTGGAGTATATTCCATGTACTGATGAGAAAAATGTATATTCAGTTTTGTTAGGATGAAATGTTCTGTAGATGTCTGATAAGTCCAGAAGTTGAATAGTTAAGTTTAAATCTAAGATTTCTTTGCTAAGTTTCTTATTGGAGGATCTATCCAACACTGCCAAAGGAGTGTTAAAATCTCCGACTATGATGGAGCT
>NW_003852498.1:189605-196315 GCF_000181295.1 Otolemur garnettii
ATTGCAACACCTGCTTTTTTCTGCTTTCCATAGCCTGGAATATAGATGACCATCCCTTCACCCTGAGTCTATATTTGTCTTTTAAGGTAAGATGAGATTCTTGTATACAACAGATGTCTGGTGTAAGTTTCTGTATCCAATCATATCCAATCAGCCAATCTGTGCCTCTTTAGGGGACAATTTAAGCCATTCAAATTGACTGAAATTATTGATAATCCTGATAAAATGTTAGGTATCGAATTGTTCAAAAGTCCAGTGGATATTTTTAATCCTTTCACCAGTGTAGAAGTTGGAGTTTGATCAATAGTTTCTGAGTTAGTTTACTTTTGTGGTGGAGGATTGCACTGGTCATTATGGAGAATAGGTCTGAGAATATCCTGGAGAGCTGGTTTAGTTATAGCAAATTTCTTCAATGCATGGATGTCATTAAAGTAGTTAATTTCTCCATCACAAATGAAACTCAGTTTAGCTGGATACAGGATCCTGGGCTGAAAGTTATTTTGTTTTAAGAGATTAAATGTCGATGACTACCCTTTTCTTGCCTGGAAGGTTTCGGCAGAGAGATCTGCAGTTATTCTAATATTCTTCCCCTTATAGCTATAGTTTTCTTACGTCTTGCTGCTTTCAAGATTTCCTCTTTTATATTTTTATTTATTTATTTTTTAGAGACAGAGTCTCACTTTGCTGCCCTTGGTAGAGTGCTGTGGCATCACAGCCCACAGCAATCTCTAGCTCTTGGACTTAGGTGATTCTCTTGCCTCAGCCTCCCAAGTAGCTGGGACTACAGGTGCCCACTACAACGCCCAGCCATTTTTTTGTTGCAGTTTGACTGGGGCCAGGTTCGAACCTGCCATCCTTGGTATATGGAGCTGGCGCCCTACTCACTGAGCCACAGGTACCACCCAAGAATCTAATATATAGAATTTCTAATATAAAGTCCTAATATTTGAAAGGTGAAACAATGTTCTTTGGGGACATAAACAGTTAATTTCTTTAGGTCAGAGACATTCACATATAAACCCATGTATTTTCTATTTTATTAAGTTAGCAGTATCTTGTGCTCGTTGTATTTATTTTTAATTTCACCATTCATTTAACTATCATGTATTTCTACATTTGGATATGTGCTTTCTCAGCCTCAGTCATTAGTTTTTTGCAAACTTTTCTCTAGCAGTTATTCACAGTTTGTATTTACCGTAGAATGATTTAGTGAGCTTCTAAAACATGGCTGGGCATATCCAATTTTACAAACCAGACATAGCTAGACAAAGAAGGATCATATTTGCATAATGCTCACAGACCAGCTAAACTTAAAGCATTTTCCTGTGCATAACAATGCCATTTAAATTATTAGGCTGCTCAGAATATGGAGGTAAACTAACCCTGTCTGCTGTCCCAGTTTAATATAACATAGTATGGTTATTTTCCTCCCTGAACACACCTAATGAGGCTCCTAGTTATCTAATTTTTTCATGTCCCAATCCATATAGGATATCTTAAATGACTGTGTGTGGGTGAGCTTGTTTGTGTATGTGGAATTCTGGCCTAAAACAAAATAATCCGTTTTCCTCATTTGTTTTTACTCCTACTGTGTATTGCAATTATTTCCTTAATCTGTATTCTTATTGATGCCACTTCAGTTATTTTTAAAAGCTTAGTAAATATATATAAACAGAAACCAACAGCAATTTTTATAAATGTATACTATGATTTTAGAATAAATGTCATGATTTCAAAAATTTCTTTTTAATTATACATACTGCAAATATAGGCATTGTCCTGACTGATGCAATGTCATGCTTAACAATGGAAGCTGAAAAACTAAAAGTATAGGGTTTTGCCATATTCTGCTTTCCCTTGAATAATAATTACAACATGAAATTTAGCATCAGCAAAGTCTAGGTTCCTGCTTTGCCATTTACTAGTTATAGAACTCTAACAAAACTATTCTCTGACTCTCAGATTTCTTATCTGTCAGAATAATGCTACCGATCTCATAGGATAGTACATGGCAAAATGTCTTTCTTAATTATGCACATATTTGCTATTTTTATTGCCTTTAATTTCTTTGTGTTAGTTTGGATTTCCATCAGGCCTGGTGTCCCAGTTTAATATAACATAGTACATTATATTTTCCTTATGCTTGAAGAATTTTATCGGATCTTGTAGTGAATTTCTTATTGTTTATCCAAAAAAGTCTTTATTTCACTTTTAATATTTGGAAATATATTTTTGCTGATATGCTATGGTCTGAATATTGGTGTCCTCCCAAAATTCATGTGTTGGAACTTAGTCCCCAATGTGGCAATAGCAAGAAGTAAGGCTTTAGGAGATGATTTGGCTGTGAGAGCAGAATGGGATTAATGCCCTTATGAAAGAGGTGTGGTGAGACTGCTTGCCCCTTCTGTCATAAGGTCTCACCAGACACTAGATTGCCTGGGAACTTGATCTTGGACTTCCTAGCCTCTAAAACTGTAATCAATACATTTCTGTTGTTTATAAATTTCCCAGACTGATTTATTCTGTTATAGCAGCCTGAACTAAGACAATATATTAATATTATTCCAATTTGACTGAATTTTTTTTCAGTAGTCTATTGTCCTCTGGTATACTTCATTTTTGATGACAAATTTGCTACTATTCTTTTTATTTATTTATTTATTTTTCAGAGACAGAGTCTCACTTTGTGGTCTTCGGTAGAGTGTTGTGATATCACAGCTCACAGCAATCTCCAGCTGTTGGACTTAGGCGATTCTCTTGCCTCAGCCTCCCGAGTAGCTGGGACTACAGGAGCCCACCTCAATGCTTGGCTATTTTTTGTTGCAGTTTGGCCGGGTCCGGGTTCAAACCCGCCACCCTTGGTATACAGGGTCAGCGCCCTACTCACTGAGCCACAGGCACCGCCCTTAAATTTGCTACTATTCTTTCTTATGTTTGTATCTCTATATATAACATGTGTTTTTTTTCTTTGACCATTTTTAAGACTTAGTCTATAATCATTTTTAAATTTGATTGCAATGTTCCTTGATGTGTTTTCCTTCATGTTCATTCTGTTTTGAGTTCATAAAGCAGCTTGCATTTGTAAATTATATGTTACACAAAATATAGAAAAAAAACTTGGCCATTATTAGACCAAATATTTTTCTAAACTTTCTTTTTCTCTTCTCTTCTTTTGATTCAAATTTCATATATTTTTCACTCTTTGAGACTGTCCCCCTATAGTAGGATACAACTAAGAAGTAAATATTAGTGAATTTTTGGCTTCATTTGCCATATCTTCAAGTTCACTAATCTTATCTTCTATGTTATTTCATTTGTAGTTAGTGTCACCTAGTACATTTTTTAATTTAAGATACCATATCTCTAGAAGTTCCCTTCAAACTTTCAAAAATATCTTCTATTTGTCAAATCAATGTGCTTATAGTTTCTTTTATTTTTTAATAACTGTGTTAACATTCCTGTGTGCTAATTCTATCATCTCTGTCATTTCTAGTTCTGTTTTTTTGAATGCTTTTTGTTTTTTTGATTACAGTTTATATTTTCCCACTTTTTTAGTTCCCTAGTAATTTTTGATTGAGTGCTGAATAATATAAATATTTTATGTTGTTGAGTATGGGATTGTGTTACATTCTTTTAAGGTTTATACAATTTTTTTTTAGCATTCAGTTAGTACTTGCAGTATGTTTTTAAAAAAGCTTCCTTTAAAACTCTATTGAGTATGTTCATAACAGCCTTTTTTCTAGAGTTTAGCCCTGCTACCATTGTAATGCCTCTTTAAGTAATCTGCCCAATATTTTCTATATAATTTGGCTCACCAGTATGGCTGGTGAGATTAAGAATTATTTCCAACCAAGTCTGAATTTTGAAAATTGTTTGACCTTCTGCTTTTTGGTCCTTCATCTCCCTGACTCAGGTGATTACCTCTCAGCATAAATTAGTAATCAGCTAAAGATTTATAGATACCCCTCTCCACATCCCTGTGTAGCAACCTTTTCTTTGGTATTTAACCCAACAAAGTAGTAGTAATCTCAGATTTCCTCAACTCCATCTCTGTCTTTTCAACCTGGCCAGATTGCTGGACCTTCTGAATTCTTCTGCCCTGCAAAATGACTCCAGTTAGTTAACTGAAACAGTTATAGGGTTTCTACGTTATTTATTTCTCTCCTCTCAAGAATAAAAAATTGTGCATTGCCTATTGTCAGGAGTTATAAAGATTTATTTTATACATTTATCTAGATTTATTATAGAAGCTGTTAATGTTAACAGGGAAATTGTTGTATTAATTAATCTATAAGCATACACATGTTCTTCCTATTTTTAGAGCTGGAGTATGGGTTGGTCCAGCCACAAGAATTAAGAGTGAAAAAAGTTAAACCTCAACAGAAAAAAAAGTTAATGGTTTTGCCTTGAGACACTAAAAATAGAGATTTATCCTGGATAGATAAAAGAGCAACACAGTTTATGACAATGTTATTATAGAATTAGAAATTCTGTTAACCCCAAAGTGTTTCTTTTGCCTAATTAATGAATGCTTAAAATACCACAAAAATAAGTCCATTTCTTTGGGTCAAAACTGTACTTTTTATTTTAGTCAATACAATTTCCTATAACATAGTTATAATTTTAAATCTTGTAACTTATTTAGTAAAAAGGAAGGTATAGTAGTTGCCGCTTATCCAAAGTTTTACTTTCTGTGTTTTTGATTTATTTATTTATTTTTGCAGTTTTTTGGCCGGGACCAGGTTTCAACTGGCCACCTCTGCTATATAGGGCTTGTGCCCTACTCCTTGAGCCACAGGTGCCGCCACTTTCTGTGGTTTTATATACCTCTGTCAACCCTGGTTAAAAATATTAGATAGAAAGTTCTAAAAAAAAAAACCCAACAATTTATAACTTTTAAATTGTGTGTCATTCTGAGTAGCATAGTGAACTTTCTTACTGTCCTCCTCTGTTTGCCCTATCTTGCCTAGGATCTAAATTATCCCTTTGTCTAGCATATTCACACCCATTAGTCACCATAACTTCTTGGTTATACAGATTAGTTGGTCGTGTTTAAGTAACCTTATTTTACTTAAAAATGGCCCTAAAGAGAAGGTGGCAGTTCAGATATGCCAAAGCAAAGCCAAAGTGAAAAGATGAAAGTTCTCAGTAAGAAAAAGGAAAGAAATCATATGGTAAGGTTGCTATGATCTAAGGTGAGACTGAATCCTCTATCTGTGAACTTGTGAAGAAGGAAAATGAAATTCAAGCTAGCTTTGCTGTCCTACCTCAAACTATAAAAGTTAGGCCACGGTGCATGAAAAGCCCTCACACTTATGGAAAAGACATTAAATTGGGGGGTGAAAGATACAAACAGAAGTGTGTTTCCTTTGACAGAAATTGAGTTCAGTATTTTTCTTCTTCTTTTTTTTTTTCTGCAGTTTTTGGTCGGGGCTGGGTTTGAACCCACTACCTCTGGTATATGGGTCTGGTGCCCTACTCCTTTGAGCCACAGGTGCCCCCCTAAGTTCAGTATTATCCATGGTTTTGGGCATCCACGAGGGTACTTAGGACATATCCCTGGTAGATCAGGGGAACTACTCTATCAGATCATCTTGTACAAGTAGTTTTTCATATTGGAGAGATAGAAAGAGAAAATACAGTAGCTATAAATCTGGGCCAGGGATTCTAAGAATTAGGGCAAGTTCAGAAAATGGAGCCTGTTTAACAATTTTCACTATTTAGATATCATACTTTTTCAGCTAAAAGCAAACTCCCACTGCAGTTTAACATTAATAAGTTAGACTTGTTTTGATTTAAGATCAGAATAGTTTATATCATTTACAAAACATCACCTTTATAAAATAGCTCTGGATAATATGCTGACCCCTTTAAATCTAGCATGGCTAGAGGACACAGGGTGGTTTCCTGGGTCAAGAGTGGCTTTTTTTCTCTAACAGGATTACTGAGATATAATTATATACAGTAAAATGAATACATTTAAAGTATATAAATGCATTTTGGCATATGAACATATTTATGGAATTATAACCATAGTCAAGACAATGAACTTACCTGTTATCCCCGAACCTTTCTTTCTACTGTCCTTTGCCCCATTCCAAGGCAACGTATGATCTACCTTCCATCACTGTAGATGAACTTCTGTTTTCTAGAATGTTGCATCAGTACAATAATCTAATAGGTATTCTTTCTTTATCCGGATATTTTTTTTCACTCAGTATGAAGTCTTTGAAATTCATCAATTTTTTTTTCAGTGTGTCAATTTCCCTCACTCCTGCATTGTTTATCTTGGATTCTAACCATAGATTTATCTATTTTTCCTTTCGGGTCCATCAGTTTTTGCTTCATTTTTACTTAAATTATGTAGTTAAGTGTATAAATATTTTGTTCCTGTGTCCTCCTCCTAAGTAATTGATCCCATTATCATTATAAAAGAATCTTCTTTATCCCTGGTAATATTTCTTTCTCTGAAATCTACTCTGTCAGGTCTAATAAATCCCTTTCAGCTTTCTTTTGCTAAGTGTCAGCATCTTAGTGCATCTTTTTACTTCTGTTTGCAAAAGGGTTTCTTACAGGAAGCATAGAATTGGTTTTGTTTATGTACAATCTGACAATATCTACCATTTAATTGTTATGTATATATTATTTAGGTGACAATGCCTCACCTTTCATATTTTGAAGGCAGTAACTATTAAAACTTCAAATTATAA
>NW_003852498.1:196335-234708 GCF_000181295.1 Otolemur garnettii
TTTTTTTTCAGGGCCACAGTGCATTAACAACTGTTAAGAACCACTATAGTCTGCCCCAAAGCTATGTTTCTCCTTATGAATCTATCCACTAATATTCTTTGTATCAACCTAAAGGAAGAGCTGAGGCAAAATTAATACAGAGAGTTTATGTGGACTGAGGTTGAGGACAGCTACCCCAGGCACATTCTGAGTCTTGGGGAGTGCTCCCTTCAGCTTTTGTTACAAGCAGGTTTTTAAAGGCAAAAAAGGGAGACCAGGAGTGGGCTGATCCAAAGTTAGCCCATCAGGAATTCTCACTGGTTTACAGAAATAACAATGATCAGTGATTGGTTATGCAGTGTTGAGGTGTCCAGGGTGAGGCATTGTGAGGTTAATTCATAGCTACTTGTGGCAGTAGGAAGCAATTTCAAGAGATGGTCACATAACTCAAGGGGGGAAATAAGATGTGATCACTGTCTCATTTGAATGCCTCTTTAGAATCAATAATTTAAAAGGGCTTGCATTCCTTAGATAAGAAGTGTGTGTATGTGTATTTTTTTTTCCTTTCTTACTGGTTACATAGTTGTTTTGAAAGTAGTATTAGCATCAAGAAAATAATCCTATTGACTGTGCTGATACCCTTCAAAGCTGAAGTGTGTACCTTTGTGTGTGATTGTCACATTGAGGTACTGTGGCTTTTTGAGCCTTGAATGGTGTTCTATCTTCCCAGATCTTTCTATTCTGGCTCTAACTACAACAGACCCTGGTTCTAAACCAGAGCTTCTTAATGAGTATCTATGGAACATTGACTTTGGAATCATCTGGGGTATGTCTTATGAATATAAATTCTTCAGCCCAATTCAGGCTACTTGAATTTATCTAAGGCACATAAGCCCCAGGAATCTGTATTTTTAGCAATCTTCCCAGGTGATTTTTATGCATACTCAAGTTTGAAAGCCATCATTCTGTATCATGAACTTAGTTAAAGAATTGTAGTATATATCATCTGTATTTTTAATAATGTTTATATGTTTTATACCATATTTTACTTTTTACACTTGTCTTAATATGTTAAATAAATCATAGGCAAAAAACATTTTAGTAGTCAAGAAATCAATTTTAAAATGTTGAGACTATAAATAAAAATGGAAGTTCTAATATTTCATGCCTGCACTCTAATGGGCTATATTTGTATTCACTGATTTTGTAGATTCCTATTCTAAACTTTGAAGGAAGCCTGGTACGATAAGGTCTATTTTCAATAATCTCATAAAAGAGAACAAAACAAGTGTTCCAGTTGAAGTGTTGGAGCACTGATTCTCAACCATGATGTCTAGGCTACATCCCAGTCCAATAAACACGAACTTGGCATCAGAGTGAGACATTCACATTTTAAAAAGTTCCCAATATGATCCTAATGTTTAGAAAAGATTGAAAACTTCTTTATTCAGATAATGCTTCTTGAACTTTAGCATATATGATAATCTCCTGGGGAGCCTATTAAATTATAGATTCTTGGGTTCTCCTTGGAGTTAGGTCTAGGTGGGGCTGAAATTTTGTATTTTTAACAAGCGACCAGGTAAAGCTGATGCTATTGGTTCATGCTGCTCTTATTAGCACTGCTTTACAGCAATGATGTATACTCTCAGGTCTCCACCTAAGATCATATCACATAGCTTTTAGTGATTAAAAACAGAGTCAACCAAGGTCTACATTAACAACTTATTCCTTTGAGACAAAATTATTATTTAAAATGGTTTAACCAAAGTTCTTCCTTAAATACTTGAGAATACTTGAGAAAGCCCAATTACCACTCACTGTACTCTGAAGGATTCTGACCATAAGTTCTCTGGCCTAAATTTATATCTCAGCCCTGTGATCCTGAACATGAAATGACCAAGACTTATCAACACATTTACTAAGCTACAATTTCCTTCTCCTGAAATTTTTGTTTAATATTACATATTTTTGGTATAACATGGGCCCTAATTCCTATGACTGAAATTTCTTCTACTTTCAGATTTACACCTTCTGGACTTCTTGGTACCAGCTCTCCGATCTTGCAAGCACACAAGGACAGGGCAAGGACAGTCAGCTGTGGCCTGACTTTGCCGTTAGGTCTCAGGGTAAGTCTAAGAAAGGCATTTTAAACTTCCTGTGTGTCTTTTTCCTCATATATAAAATGAATTAGACAAAAAGAATGTTTTTAAGTTCCCTTATCAGTTCTTGTCTATTGTTTTACAAAATACTAGACCCAGAGCAAACAAGCTTATCATGTGAGTTTATGAAGAGTGAGTAATTCAGTACATTAAAAAAAAATCAATCAAATACCTTGCTTTCCGGAGCTTTAGCTTGTCCATTTTCAGGGCAAAGCAAATAACAATAAAAATGGGCATAGTTCTTTTGTGGCTTTGCTTTCCCTGGCTGTGGCTAGGAAAACTCTCCACAGAATCCACTAGGAACAATTGAAATCATCAGTTTCCATCTTCCTTTGGCAAAACAAAGGGTCTCTATTCTGCCAGCAGGAATTGTATTCTTCTGTATAAAAGCCATGAGCAAAATAAAAAATTGGTGAATATCACTATCAGATTCAAAAAGGGAGGATTCGTGATTTTTTAATAAGGTTACCAGTCAGAGCTTCTCATCTGGTACTCCCAGATAGAGCTGCTAAGTAATGGCCAGGGACCTATTGTGAGGAAGAATTTAAAAGCCAAGGATTAGCTACACATGATGGTTCTTACCTGTAAACCCAGCACTTTGGGACGCTGAGGTCAGAGGGTGCCTTGAGGCCAGTTCAAGACCAGCTTGGGCAACATAGTGAGGCCCCATATCAAAAATATATGAATAAGTATAGTAGCCAAGTGTAGTGGCATATACCTGTAGTCCCAGATACTGGAGAGGCTGAGGCAGGAAGAACACTTGAGTGTAGGAGCTCAGGGCTGTAGTAAGCTATGATTATGCCACTGCATACTTTATTCCAAGTAACAAAGCAAGATCTTTCTCAAAAAAAAAAAAAAAGATGAGAGCTAGTTATTAGTGATTTCAAGGACTAGAAACCTAGTAACTCATAATATTTAGAAAAATCGAGAAAAATTTTAGGTGTTTTAAAGAAGAAAAAAATAGTTATAAAAGACTAGAATTCTTAAGTAATTGAGTGAGGTTATAAAACCTCATTCTTTGTCTAAGGATATATTTTGTAAGGAAGTGATAAGAAACATGTTCAATGTCATGTCATTGGAGATGCCGAGAGTAGGTTTATATACACATGTAAGTGGAAATTATTGGATGCAGCCTAACGTCTAACAATGTTAAATAGAATAAGAAGTAAAATGTCTAATAAAAGCAGTTAAATGACTTATTCTATCTCCAGAGTTAACTAGTATGTAGCCATTAAGCTGAATTCTAATGACTATACTATGGAAGAATAATTATATTAACTGATAAAATCTATGTACAGAATATGTACTACAAATATTACTCAACACTTACTGTATAGAAAGGAACTGGACAAGAGTCAATGGTTATAGTAAAATAAAGAGTATATGGGTGACTTTTTCCTTTTCTTTCCTAAGTTTCCATAATGTTTCTTTACATCTTAGTGCAAGATACTATGAAGTATGTATTTCATACTAAAACAAAAGATCAGAGTACAGACTTTTCATCCATACTACCTATGTTCAAAACTTTTACTATCTGGTTGAATTGGAGTAAGTTATTAGGTTCTTCTCAGTTACCCCATTTATGAAATGGGAGTAAAGTTAGCAACTGCCTTATAGGTTGAAAAGAGTTAATGAATTGCTATATATAAAAATCACTTTACTCAGTGAATATGAGATATAGTTAGTATTTATGTGTTTGCTGATTGTTGTTTAAATTAATTAATCCTATTTATTCTGTAATATTTACTACCATAACTAATATTTTTCATTAAATAAAGAGAATATAAAAGTTCCTTCCTTATCACTCAGTATCTCTGATACATTGTATCACTTCCTCACTTCAGGAAAAATGATTGGTAGACTTATATATTTTATACATTATTCCTGCTCTGTTCATGGCCTATGTTTAATATTATATTTCTTGGAAAGTTTCTTACAGTACCCTTTGATACACTAATTGACTTACAGGTGTCCACTTAACCATGAGACTTCAGTGATTATCATTGGGTTACTTAGAATGAAATGCCTAACTTTTGTTTTCACCTAAATCTCTGAAATCACCGGGGCCATCTTTGGCTATCTTTGGTACACTATGATCCCATTCAGCAAATAAGGAAAACTTATTTTTTAAACAATAATCCATTATAGGCAATTTCATTTCCAAAAATGTTGGAAGCCAGAATCTAAATTTGCCTCTTGTAAAACTCCTTGGAACAGAATTTGTTTCCATAGTTATGAGGCAATACAGAAGGACTAAAACTCAAACACATTAAAAACCAAAATGTGGAAAACTTTTAAATAGGAAAATAGACCATTTGAAAGTAGTGGGATCTGAGTATTGATAAACTCTAGTAGTGACCTGCAGATATTTCTAGAAATGTAGTTAAAAACTTGAAATTGAAGGGGAACCCCTAGCTCCCCTGCTCTTTACTCCCCCTGTCCTCCTCAGATGCAATGGCTTTTATTGCTTCTGTTTACAGTTATTATTATTACTACTTCCATGTCTTTAAATCATGTCCTTCTACTATTATTTCATAATTTATCAGGTTTTTTTAATCTGACAAACTTGGTAAGATAATACATTTCTATGCACAATGATTGCTTTAAATTTGGAGTTATTTTTACCATCTTGTTTTGTAGTGTTTCTTTTCTCCATTTATTGCTTTCCTCTTCCTTCTTTCCCCTTTTTCTGTCTTATTTGATTTATCAAGATTTAAAAAATAATTGTTTCTAATTTGAATTACTCATTTGCTTTCATTAGTTTGAAGAGTTATATCTATGCTACTTACTTAACAAATTCACATTGATTGATTGGCCAATGTTAAACTGAATGTATAATAAACATATAAATCCAACTTGACCATGATAGAGTATTATTCTCATATATTGCTGCTTCTGAATTGATATTATTTTGTTTAGTATTCTAGTGTCTAAGTTTACAGGTGAAATTGGCCTATAAGATTCTTTTCTTCTACTGTCATTGTTGTGATTTGCTATCCAGGCAAGCAAAGTTAACACTTATAATCAGTTGATTTAGCATTTCATGTCTCTGGAAGAGTTTGTATATAATTAGAACTATTCTTCCTTAAATTCAGCAGGGTAACAATCTAACCCTTGGCTTTTTGATAGGAAGTTTTAAATTACTGATTTGATTAATTTAATATTAAAATATATTTAGGTGTTTTATTTCTTACTGTGTCTATTGTGATGACACAGAATATATTTATCTCTATAAATTTAAAATTTTATAGGATCTATAATGATTATCTGTTGTTTCATGACTAAAACCAGATCTCTCTCCCCTTCCTCATCGAGTATACTTTCTTTCTTTTTTTTTTTTTTTGAGACAGCGCCTCAAGCTATCCCCCTGGGTAGAGTGCTATGGCATCAAAGCTCACAGCTACCTCCAACTCCTGGGCTCAAGTGAGTCTCCTGCCTCAGCCTCGGAAGTAGCTGGGACTATAGGCACCTGCCACAATGCCCAGCTATTTTTGGTTGCAGCCATCATTGTTGTCTGGCGGGCCCAGGCTGGATTCGAACCCACCACCTTAGGTATGTGGCTGGCACCTTAGCCACTTGAGCCATAGGCGCCGAGCCGAGTATACTTTCTATTGTGTATTTTCTAGTCCATTAGTTTTCATATACTTTCCCCAGCTTTCCCCCAGGATTTTAGTCTGTCTTTGTCTATTCCAACTATTATATTTTGTAAGCAGTGGCAGTAGTTTGTTCTTTTGCTTTTCAGTGTTTTCAAAAAATGACCCCTGTACTGCCAGTTTTCTATTTTGAGAAAGTTCTGAATTAAGTAAAGAAAGACAAGACCCTGTGTCTTTCCTTTAGAAAGTCCCTGGCAAGTCAAAATAGATAAACACAATTCCTTCAGAACAAGGCCCACTCTGCTCCCTCTGGTACCAGGGAGCCACTCCAGAAACATAGGCTGCTGTCTCCAAAAATGTTACCAAGCTGGAATTGGGCAAGAGTAAGTTAAAATGCCACAAAACTCTTCAATTGTCTATAAGTTGCTTTTTTCATGATTATGCATTCATTTGATTCCTGGAAACTTGATTATAATCCAGCATTCTGACAAATTTAATTTTGATAGCTTCCCCCCCACTCCCGGCCATCTTTCTGTGAAATCATTTACCTTATAACTTCTTATAATGGATTCCCAGATCATTTATTTAAGGCTAACTTTATTTAAGATGTTTTGGTTGTTCTAATAAATTTTGATATGAAGTATTTTCAGTTTATACAAAGAGGTAGATCTAAGAGGATCTGAGATGTGTTCCCTAGATTCTCTTTCTAGAAGAAATGATTTCTTCCCTCCACTTTGAGAGTTCTCCTGGCAGAAAGCCTTCTGCTCTAGGTCCCCTTAGGCTACTGCTTGGATGAAGACAGCTGCCTCCCTCAAGGTTATATGTCCTTCCTTTGGCACCCTCTGTGCAGGACTTCCCTAATATGGATGGAAATTCCTGACCCTCCCGCCCCAACTTGGAGCAATGCTTCAGGGTCAGATTCAAAACTCTTTGAAGGTTGCTGATCAAACTTTGTCACAGCTCAGCTCAATTTCTCCTTCTGCACAATCTCTTCTTTTTCCTTCTATCCATACTGATCCTAAGGGCAAGGTCTGCAAAGCCACATCTTTGTGTCAGTCTTCTTTTCAGGGGTGGAACTGGGATGGGAGGCTTTCTGGAGGAATTGATAGTCTGAAAACTAAAGTGAGCATATGTAAGAGTGTAGCAGTGGGAACCAACAGTTCACGTTGTTGGAGGGCAGCAGGTGTGTGCATGTTAGAGTGGAGTTATGTTGGGGAAGGATTGGAAACCTAGAAAAGCAAACTTTGGATGTTTCACAAAACATGTCATATCTACTTTGAGAAGGTTTGGGCTTTAGATTCTGCTAGTAAACTATAACCACAGCTGCTAAGATCCATACACTGATCAGAAAAGCTAGTTTGCCAAATAGAATTCAAGAATAAAAGGACAGCCAGGTTTTATTCAAACAGTAATGATGTTATAATTTCTTGAAATGCGACAGCACTTACCCAACAACAAATATTTGCAGATAGAAACAATCACTAAATGGGTACAAGGTTTTTCCAACTACCCAGTGCCTCATTAGAAGTCCATTTCACTGTTGACTTGCCCAGCAGGATTCTGGAAAATGTTTTTACTCTACTGGGACTGTGCAGCCTCCTACTCATATGGCTTGCAGGCAAATGGCCCCCATAAGGAAAGTTCTGCACATTGTCAGTTTTTAGATATGCAACCAGATCACTGCTGTGCTTTATTAAAGGCATAAATCTGAACTTGTGCTGAATATGTACAAAGGAAATTTGATTTGTACATCTTTATGACATAAAAGAGTTTCTCTAGCTTCCAAAAGTAGGCCCACTATAGTTTCCAGTCGATGATAATCAGTGACAGCTCTGAGTTTTCTAGCTTTTAAATGTAGTAGGGAAAACAACGTAATGATAAATAAAATCCAAGTTTATACCCATTTCTTTAATTGTCAGTAATTCATCAGATAGGGAAAAATGCTAGTTTGATTATTACGAAAGCTGCAATTAAAAATTAAAAGCTCTTTGGTTAGAAAAGAAAACTCTGTAAGTATTAAAAAAGTCAAAATAAGTGTGGGTGGCAAAAGGAGAATGTATGGGAGGAAGAGAGGGGAGTGGGGGGATATATCCACTTGTCCTCAATTAAAAAGAAAAACGATGGTTTTCTTAAGACGTGAGCAAGCATTTCAAAGCTCTGCCACTGAAAGAAAAGCCAGCAGAGTCACTTTGATAATGCCTTCAGTGGCGTGAGCAAATCCTGTCATATCATACAAGACTTCAAAAGCAGTATTGTGACTTGTGAGTGACCCACTGTTAACTTTATCAGTTCAATGTATCCGGGAGCAAAATCCCAAACCAAACTAAACAATCAAACCAACCAGCAAACTCCCCCTGAACAATAAACAGAAAAACTTGTGATTGTATATAGACTTTCATGAAAAGAATTGGCAGGTAATTTTGTATTGGGCTCGGAGTTGCTGCTACAACAATGAAAAACACCACACCACTATTTAAATAGCTCAACACAAGGGAAGTTAAACTCACTGATGTAGTAGTCCAAACAGGACTAGTCGTCTATTCCCACCTACTATCAAAGGAGGCCAGAGAACCTAATCTGTGTCTGAAAAGCTACTTTTCCAAATTATCTCTATACTCCGGCAATGTTGGTGAGCAGTTCCCTTTCTTTTCCAAATGTGCCATTGCTGTCTTCAGAAGATATCAACAGACATTGCTTTGATTTACTGCAAAGCAATTGCAGAAATTGGTAATTTCTGCATTAGAAAACCCCCATCTAAATCTGTATCAAGTCTTCTGCATCTGGAAATAAAAACTATTATTGTCCAATTTGACATGAAAAATATGATTGAGGATCCAATATGGTCGAGGTGCTCAGTGGGATTCCATGAATAACCATAGTAAGATAAGGCTAGGATCCTTAGGGAATTCATAGGGAATGTATCCTAATGAAACCCAATTTCTTTTTTTTTTTTTTTTTTGAAACAGAGCCTCAAGCTATCCCCCTGGGTAGAGTGCCATGGCATCACGCTCACAGCAACCTCCAACTCCTGGGCTCAAGCGAGTCTCCTGCCTCAGCCTCCCAAGTAGCTGGGACTACAGGCACCTGCCACAATGCCTGGCCATTTTTTGGTTGCAGCCATCATTATTGTTTGGCAGGCCTGGGCTGGGGATTCAAACCCGCCACCTTAGATGTATGTGGCTGGTGCCTTAGCCGCTTGAGCCACAGGCGCTGAGCCATGAAACCCAATTTCAACAAAATGTGAGAAGTGCTTGTCTTTTTTTGAGATAATTTTTTTCTTCCTATATTTTATTTTCCTTTTATTTTATTTCAGATTAATATATGAGTGCAAATGATGAGGTTGCATTGTTTAATTAGGTAAAGTCCAAGTTGTCATTGATCCCTTAACCCAGGAGTGTCCCATATACCTACATTGTACCTGCCAGGTGAGAGTTTCCCAAATCCCCTTCCCCCCACTTAAATTTAATTGTGTTTTTTTCTGGCGTGGGTATGTAGCTATTCCTCTGCTAGTCTCATATTAGTATTAAGTACATTTTCCATTCTTGTGATACTTTACTCAGGAGAATGTTCTCTAACTCCAGGTAAATACAAAAGATGTAAAGTCTATGTCTTTCATTATGGCTAAACATAATCCCCTGGTACACATATCTTCCTAAATTTTATTAAGGCACCAACCATTAGAGGAATAATTGCCACAAACTCAAACATAATTGTACTGCCCTTTAAATTAAGTTTACTTATATCACAAGTCCAAAAAAGAAATAATTTTGTGGATTCAGCAACAAAATTGTTGATTTTAAAGAAAATTATTTTCAACTGTTTGAAAAGGAGGAAGAACAGTGTCAGGCCGTCAGGCTCGCTCAGGTCATTTATATTCCATAGCTTAATGCACTTAGTCTTTTATTAACCAACTAATAATAACAAATACTTGTTTTAATGAGTTTCATTATACATAATTACTGAGACTTCATTTTATTTTATTTATTTATTTTTTTGAGACAGAGTCTCACTATGTCCCCCTTGGTAGAGTGCGGTGGCGTCACAGCTCACTGCAACCTCAAATTCTTGGGCTTAAGTGATTCTCTTGCCTCAGCCTCTCATGTAACTGGGACTGCAGACACCCACCACAATACCTGGCTAGTTTTGGGTTGCAGTTTTCCTTGTTATCTAGCAGACCTGGGGTGGGCTCGAACCCACCAGCCTAGGTGTATGTGGTGGGTGCCCTAATCACTGAGCTATAGGCGCCAAGCCTGATGCTTCATCTTAATCACTTTAAGAAAAAATGTTGCAGGGCCCTTAGCAGTCTGCCATGGGAAATGGCAGCACGTCTGGCAGGTGTGGCTCACAGTCATCTAGCCTGTCCTGTCACTGCCTGTGCCCTTCAGGGACCTCTGCAAACCAGATGAACTGCTCCTCATTCTTCTGCTGCACAGTTGGAGGAAGGATCAACCGCATTTTGGATCTTCAAACATAACTAGACATTGTGATAAAAAACTAGACCCAAAGGGCCAGGGGTTGCCATGTGTGACCCGCAGTATGCATTCAACTATTCAGTGTCTCTCTTCCTGTGTGAAATCAGAATTTCAGATTAATGAAGTTTCAAGGTCTTATGTATCCTGTTTGGCGAATCTATTTGCTAATACATTTCTGTATAATCATGTTGTTTGTGCAGGGAATTCCAAAGTATAGAAGGTACAGTATATATCGGCTACTTCAACAATAGTCATTTTGCTGTTTGGATGTAAACTTAAATACATGAGAATAATACACTGACGAGGTGGAAATCAGTTCTGTTTATGATAACTTCTGTTCATTCCGCCTCTTCTGTGCCATGTCTTGCATCTTATCCCCATAAATGCAAATTACCAATGACCTGAAATTTATTCCAGGGGCTATGCGGTTAAAAATTTGCACAGTTCTCATGTTTGGCAAAATTCTGCTGAGAAAGATAATGCATTGAAAAGAAATAGGCTTGGTTTCGGGAATGCTTCCAATTTTGGATCTTTGGCAGGATTGGACTTCTACTGGAAAATAAAATTAGCCGAAGCTGTAGCTCCAGATCCTTTGAAAGATCAAGCTGTGGAGCTTACTCTAATGTAGTCAAGGTGTCCATGTACTCTGAGTACAGCCAATAATAAGCTGCCTGGAAAATATGAAGACTTTGGCAGATTATCAAAGTTCAACAAAATCAACTTCATGCACATCCAAGACTGCCACTTCCAAAATAAATGAGAGGATTTCAGGTTTATCATTTCATTTGGAATGTTAACTTTGGGAGTGTGGGAGGCATTTTTCATAATCACAGGGAAGAGGACAATAAGCTCGCCTCCCACGTTCAGTGTGTATCCTCATGCTGTTTCATCTGAGCATTTGAAATTCAAAGTAGCTTCCTCCAAATCAAAAGGCCACCCAGAAGCTGAAATGAAAGGAATATGTGGAGGAATGTATGGTGAAATTTTGTCACAGCCCCTGAAAGGCCCATTTTCTATATTTTTAAAAAGATGTTGGTTATGTTCTACCCTCCAAACTCAACCTTTAGGAATTCTGGACTAGCACTGTATCCCCCTCAGAGTGATCATGCTCCAGAAGTGACTAAAGCAGTGGCTCTCAAACTTCCTAATGTCTCCTAATGTGACCCTTTAATATAGTTCCTTGTGTTGTGGTGACCCCCAACCATAAAATTATTTTCATTGCTACTTCATTACAGTAATTTTGCCACTGTTATGAATCATAATGTAAATATCTGATATGCAGGATATATTTTTGTTGTTGCAAAGTGGTCGCAACCCACAGGTTGAGAACTGCTGGACTAAAGAGATTTCTTTGCTGTTTTAAAATATAGGAAAACAAATGAAAATATTTATGATTATGAAAATCTCCCTCATAATCCAGCTATACCTAAAGGTCATAGAAAAGTTTAATTTTCATAACTGAAAAATAAACTTCCTTTCTATCCAGAAATTATATAACTTCTAGCAGTTGTTTTTAACTAAGAAGGTGAAATGAAGGTTATTTTAAAATCACTTGTGACTCATTTTTCAAACCACACACTCTCCTCTCAACAGACTCTGCTTTCTCTCCAAGATTCTAGCATGGTCCTGCCTGGGGGACTAGAAGGCGGTGTGGATAGTACCTGCTACTGTGATCAATGGCTACTTATAAGGGTGGGTTGTATCTCTTGAATATTAGGGTGTGAAAAAGGTTGGGAACACAACTCTACTCTCTTTGAACAATATATCTCAACAGCGTCCCAGGACTTTAGAGGATTCATGACATTAGTCACAGAGACCTGCAGGCAATGTTCATTATTTTTTAAAGCAACCTTATGGAACCTGTATATCTACTGACAATAAAACTGCTCCAACTGCTGGCTAGAACCTTGTCTCTTGTCTTCCAGCTAAAATTGTATCAACTCATGGTGATATGCTAACTACTGCAAGCAATTTGGAAGCTCTGATGAACAGTTACATATTCCTTAATGAAGAGAAATGGAAAAATAAATTTCTAATTAGTTAAGTCTGATCATTTTGTAGATGAAACATTTCAAAACATGAGACAGTAGAAAAATAATTAGAAGATTCATTTGGCATATAAAGGCTTAGAACCACTCACCTAAAATGAGGTAGAACTTAGCATGGGGGAAATATTTGTTGATTTCTCTTTAATCAATAACTTCTTCATTAACAGTAAGACATGTATGTATATAAATGCAAAGATATATAGATTGTTCTAATATAGGACTGAAGGAAGAACAACAAATTTGCCAAGACTAGAGGTCTTCATCTATTAGCAGCTGCAATCATTGATTACTTTTAATTATAAACTTTTAAAGTTATTCATGCTTTATTTACCTTCTGTAAGTTTGAATTCCATATCCTTACACTTCCTGGGATGGGTACTGTGGGTGGTGAGATTGTGGGAGGCTCAACTTCAGAATGCGTTTTTACAAAATTCATTTCATCAGCAAGTTCTGGGTCTTACATAAGGTAGGCATGCTTGTCCTTAAAAATATATCTGCAAATACAGATATATCTGCTCCTTAATATAGTTCTTACTACTTTTCTGTATAAGGGATTATAAATTAAAGTCTTGCCATTGGGTCTCTTTCTTTGTATTCTGGAATTAGCAAAAATTTCCACCAGAAAATAATTATTAGGGAAATTGTTCCTAAGGTAAGAAAATCATAGAGGAGAGAGGGGAAGCTTTGGAAGCTACTGGCTTTTAAGTTTTGGGGAGCAAAAAGTTAGTTGTCCTTTTCCATCTTCCCCCTAATTTCCAATTAGAACTGGAGGAGAAGAAAAAAGATGAAGAGCTTTCGTAGATGGCTTTAAGGGACACAGGCAGTAGAAGGTGAAGTAGGGTCAAGATGAATGAGGATCTGAGTCTCTTGGTTTGATCTCTATGGTATTAGAAAGCCATCAGCGAAGTGGACCGGCTGATCTTCCTTCATGGAAGAAGGATGTCTTCTAAGTCTGAAACTGCAGAGTGTTTTGTAAGAATTCTCCTTTTTAAAACAATCACTAAAAAGTACTTGAGATTCCAGGTCATCCTTTTAAGTAGCTTGAAAAGAGAGCAAAATTACATTATCAAGATCCAACTCAGTTGGCACTCTCGGGGTGATACTGAAGTTGATGGTTTTCACTATACAGTTAGTGGCCATAGCAGCCCCTTCATCAAGTTTTAACAAAAGCAGGTTGAACAGAGTAAGAGAGAAAAGAAATAAAGTGTCGAACATGTGCATTGTGGAATAACATCATATGGATTCTTCTTGTTGGAATTCCTTCCTTATCTTTGCCTTTTTCCATTGTATAGCAGGAGTAATAACTGGACCCTTGGAAGCAGTTTGGCATGTGTATAACATCTTGTCTTGTGAGTGTACATCCTATGTGGACAGCAGAAGAGAGAGAAAGTCCAGGGCAGTGACATGAGGACCAATATAATATGGGTTCTTTTGTCTGTGGTCTATTTAGTTAGACAGTACATAACAGAGCCAGGAAGAGGGTTTTTAGCTTTACACATGCTTTGCAAATCAAAATCACGGCCAACAGCCTAATAAAGAGCTGTAGAGAAAGTTCAGAGATCATTACCCCTCATCAGCAACTCCAAAGTTACACTCATCCCTCTCTGCTCTTAGTGCTTTTCTTATCCTTTATCCCTTTTCTTCTCATTACAATACTTACCACAGTACTCTGTGTGTACAATGGCTGGCCACTCAGTCACTGTGGGCTTAGGGGAAGTGGAGGCCATGAAAATGCATCACTTGAACCTCTGATGGGAGAAGCAGTGGACAGATGATCCCACTGCTGGCTTCTGAATCCACCACTGTGTTTGCACTGGGCCCTGTTCTGATGGTAAGGCTGGCCCATTCCTGAGAGGGGCAGGACTCTTCTGATGGGTGACTTTGGTTGTAGACTCTAGGCCAGGCTGAAAGTTGAGAGTGGTGCTGCTGTAAGCCTCTTCCTACCAACCTGTGCTCCTTGCCCCTCTCCTTCCTCAGGGGACAGACTTGCTTTGCCCTCTGAAGCCTTGCCCTGCCTCTTCAGCTTCCTTGGCTCTGCCCTCCTGAGGCTTGTCTCCAACAGATCTCCTACAAACCTAGTACTTTCTTGGCATCTGTTCCTTGGAGGACCTGAGCTAGCACCAGGAGAGAGCCACCAGCTTCCATGGCTTGGAGCTCTAAATTGGAATGTAAATTACTTCTTACAGGGAAAACAGGGGATAAAAGGCAATTGTCCAAATGATATTCTAGACTGTGCATGACCATCCTCCATTTTTTTCAACTCTTCTTCCTTCACTCAGCTCTAGACAGAGGTTGGCCAACTTTTCAGTAAAGGGCAACTGTTTTGCATTTTGTGTACAATATGGACTTCGGCACAACTATTCAACTCTGCTATTGCAGTGCAAAAGCAGCATCCATGGGCAATATATAAGTGAATGAACATGGCTGTGTTCTGATAAAACTTTATTCAGAGATAGGTGGCAGGGTATATTTGGCCCACGGGATGTAGATTGCCAACCCATGGTCCTCCAAGTGCATGTTGGAGATTTCTTTTGGTGGATATTCATTTGTTAAGGCTCCTGGAAACTGAGTAGATTATATAATTCAGCTGAAAGGAACAGGAGGCTTTGTGCTCTGCACTCGCATCTGCTGCTTTAGACATGCCTCCCCTGCAGTTGGCATCTGAGCTTCTCTTCCTAGGGGTCTTGTGAGCATTCCACAGTGCCCACTCCCCAACTCCCTTCCATTTGCCTTACAAATTGCTGAGCACCCCTCTTTCTAGTTCAAAAATTGAAGTTTCATTTTTCTTGTTACTGGAAATTTTAAAAACAGAACTATAACAAGAGGATGGCTGCATCGTACAAAAGCTTCTAACAATTACAATAGGGGTCACCATGGCAACTCACTTTTTTTCATGATTAAAGCATTTTCAAGTGGGAACTGATGGGAAAAAAATGTTGCATACAGCTAACAGAGGTTTTGACTTTAGCTAGAAAAATATTCCAAAGTTTCCCCAAAGGCATAGGGGTTAAGACAAAGGAAGCAGGAATGACAGAGGTCCTGTGGTCCAAAAGAAACCCAGGGGAAGGTGAGTTAATAAAGTGACCAAGTACAAGTAGGTGAATGGAAACCGTTGCTTCCCTGATTGTAGTTGATGGCTGGCAAGCATGGATGTTTTATATATTATATTGTTAGAATTTTATATATTATCTTGTTGCTTCATTTATATCCTTGCTTGTCTATTATTCATGGATAGTACCATTCTCTGAGAGAAGATTTAGAAGAGGGCACTGGGCCTATTTAGATTGCCTTTGGCACTTATTCCAAACATAGACTGAGAATGGTTTCAATTCTTGGACAACAACACGTTACAGTGACAATAGCAGCCTTGGCCCCACTTCTTGAAAGAGATCTGTGAGTCAGACTGGATTTCCAAGCCTTCCCTTTGCCTCTCAGCTCCTGTATCTGATCTCTTTGTCCTTCCCCCGATCTTTGTTCTTGTTGAGGACTTGGGCAGAGCAAAGTGTACACAGAGCCTCTTAAAAATGGTTACAATATACAATATGTTCAATGAAGTACCAAGGTTGTGAGGGTTAATCATCAAATTAATGACGACATAGCATACATCATTAATGACATTAAAAACAGTTGTGGAGTGGCAGACTAAGAATGATCACGCTGACTTCTAAAATAACATCATTTCATTCGATCTGCCCAATATCCTATGTAGTTGCCATTATAGATGGGCAAGTTTAGGCTCACTGTCTAGTTGTGATTCAGTGATTCTACCAAGATCTTAAAGCTAATAAATTTGCAAAGTTGAAATTGCCATTTACCCTCCGGGGCTCTAAGAACTTTGACACAGACATTAGGCATGAAGCTTCTGGAACCAGATGATGTGGGTTTGATTTTCAATTCTGCATCTTGTAATAGAAGTGACTAAACCTCTCTGTGACTAACCGTCTGTCATTGGGAAGATTAAATGAGCAGTGTTTGGAAAATCTTTAGAAATGTACTAGGCATAAGTACTATGTTAATGTTTGTAAAGGAAATAAATAAATTAGCTGACCCTAGGATATCTACTTGATTTCTCTAAGGTTCACTTTCTATTTTTCTGCAAAATGGGAGTAATCATAGTACCCACCGCCTAGATGCTTCTGAGACTCGATTGGAGGGAATGTAAAGACTTTAATATTGGACCTGGGACTTTTTAAGGAGCTCAATTTCTGTTAGTTATTGTGGTAATTTTTGTTGTTTTTATGTCACGTTTTATGGAATGAAAATATGTGCAAAGCAGATCAACACTGAAATTCAATCATATAGGAAGGGCTAACATGATGTTTTAAAGTTCTTAGGAGGATACACATGTTATTTAAATATTCATCTGTTTGGCTAAAAGATAATTTCAACAACACTTTAAGGGACATTTCTTCTCATAGAGATACATCTTTTTCAGCTCATGTAACATCTTAATAGAAAGTTGACTGAAAAGACACTAGACTCAAAGGAGACCAATAAATAAAAGACTAAACCCTTCCTAATTGTTGGGTTTTTTTTTTTTTTGTAGAAACAGAGTCTTACTTTCTCACTTTATAGCCCCGTAGAGTGCCCTGACATCACACAGCTCACAGCAACCTCTAACTCCTGGGCTTAAGCGATTGTCTTGCTTCAGCCTCCAGGGTAGCTGGGACTACAGGAGCCCGCCACAACACCCGGCTATTTTGGGGTTGCAGTTTGGCAGGTTTGAACCCACTACCCTTGGTATATGGGCCAGTGCCCTGGAATTTTGATGCATCAAAGCGGCAGCAGGCTTTCAAAGCTGCTAGTATAAGTCTGAGTTCTTGCAAGAAGAAGCATCCCTGCATGTATGGGGAACCTGTGAACATTTGGTTGGCCTACCACTAAAATAGATGCAGAGGAAGTTCCTAAAACCTGCAAGCAAAGCTGCAAGTGTGGGCCACAACTTGTCCTCCAGCTGTCACTATGAACACAGCACCCCCCAACCAGTTTAATCTGGGAAGACCTAGAGCTCAGGTCAGGATGCTCCCCTGCCTGCCCCTCCATCCCCTTTCTCTCCTTCATTTATTCTGAAGTCCTCTTCATTAACCATATGTTTTGCTGTAAAAGAACACCCAAGACTGGAGGATTTATAAAGAAAAGAGGTTTATTTGGCTCATGGTTCTGCAAGTTAAACAAGAAGCATGGCACCAGCGTCTGCTTCTGCGGAGGCTTCAGGGTGCTACATTCACCATGGAAGGTAAGGGGGAGCCAACATTTCCCGTGGCAAGGAAGACGAGGAAGGTGCCAGTCTGTTTTTAACATCTGATGGGAACTGATGGAAAAAGAACTCACTCCGTGCTGCAGGATGGCACCAAGCCACTCCTGAGGGATCTGGCCCCTTGACCCAAACTCCACCTGTCTGCCCTACCTTCAACATCGCAGATCAAATTTCACCATGAGATTTGGAGAGAACAAATACGCAAACTCTGTTACCACACTTGTCCTCATTTGCAGGCCTTTGTCTTTGCTGCTTTTTTCTTGGGGAATATTCTTTCCTTGCTGCTTGGCTATTCTCACCCTTCTCTTCTGCTTGGGCATCATTCTTCAGGGAACACCTCTGTGATCCCCCACATGAAATTAGGCCGCTCTCAGATATGCTCCAAGAGACTGTATGTCTTCCCCTCTTATAGCACTCAACTCTCCTACAGTTATTTTCCTTACTACATTTTTTAGCAACTATATACACTAAGCTATAGTGTGAGGGCAGGCACCAAGCTCCCTCTATCTTCCCAGTATCTACAGCAGTGCCTGCACACATCAGGGGTGCATTAGATACCATATCTAATTGAATATAAGATGCAGTGATTGAAGGACACCCCTTTATTTCATGTACCCTCTAGAAAAGAAAAAAATAACTCTGTGAATTAAACTAGGACATGATGCTTTCTATTATTTAATAGATGATCTCATTTAGTCCTATTTAGACATAATTTTGTAAATCATCTGTCATTCTTGCACATATATGAAAAGGCGAAAGTGGGATAAATTGGTTGGTGGGCTTCTAAAACTTCTTACTCAGACATCAGACTCAGGGTCTGATGCTTTCCAATTATTTTCTAGTACTTATTTTAGGTATTATTTTCCTCCCTTCCCCCAAATATTGTACTGTATACCATCAAGAGCATTAGTGACAGCATAGTTTCTAAAAAGACAATTCCCTTTTGTCTGTATTTCTTGCGATTTTCCCATCCATTCCTCATGTATTTATATACACCTGCCCGCCCCCCCCACCCCCACCCCGAGACAATGATTAACACCAGGGTGACTGCCACAGTGCTGCAATGATTTTCAGATGCATCCCGTTTCCAGAAATGTTAAAAGTGAAAAAAAGTAAAACAATGAACACACAGCATTTGCCAAATAAATATCATGAAGTATATAAATACATGTAAAAAATCCTATGCATGTACGTAGACAGGTAGGTTGGGTGGTGCGGAGCCATAATATTTTATGTTCAAGATGTTTGTGCCAAATGAGAAGTCTGCATCTTGTTGTTAATGGACAGGCCTCCATGGCAGCTTTAGAGGCCCTGACAAGGATATTGCCTCTCTGCTGTCTTCTAGTTCCTGACCCACAGGAGCCAGGAGTGAGAAGAGGACTATGGCTTTAGCTTGCATGGAGGAAGTTAAGCTGTCTCTTTTGAGCTTTGACACTTTTTTTTTTGGCATTTTTGGGCTGGGCCGGGCTTGAACCCGCCACCCCCAGTATATGGGTCTGAAACCATAAAAATACTAGAAGAAAGTGTAGGGAAAACACTTGAAGAAATCAGCCTGGGCAAAAATTTTATGAGGAGGACCCCCCAGGCAATTGAAGCAACATCAAAAATACACTATTGGGACCTGATCAAACTAAAGAGCTTCTGCACAGCCAAGAACACAGTAAGTAAAGCAAGCAGACAGCCCTCAGAATGGGAGAAGATATTTGCAGGTTATCTCTCTGACAAAGGTTTAACAACCAGAATCCATAGAGAACTCAAACATATTAGGAAGAAGAGAACGAGTGATCCCATCTCAGGGTAGGCAAGGGACTTGAAGAGAAATTTCTCTAAAGATGATAGGTGCATGGCCTATAGTTATATGAAAAAATGCTCACCATCCTTAATCATCAGAGAAATGCAAATCAAAACTACTTTGAGATAACACTTAGCTCCAGTACGATTAGCCCATATCACAAAACCCCAAAACCAGAGATGCTGGCATGGATATGGAGAAAAGGGAAGACTTCTACACTGCTGGTGGGAATGCAAATTAATATATTCCTTTTGGAAATACGTCTAGAGAACACTTAGAAACTAAAAGTAGACCTGTCATTTGATCCTACAATTCCTTTCTTAGGTATATACCCAGAAGACCAAAAACCACATTACAACAAAAATATTTGTATCAGAATGTTTATTGCAGCCCAATTCATAATTGTCAGGTCATAGAAGAAGCCCAAGTACCCATCGATCCACGAATGGATCAATAAATTGTGATATATGTACACCATGGAATACTATGCAACCATAAAGAAAGATGGAGACTTTACGTTCTTCATGTTTACATGGATGGAACTGGAAAATGTTCTTCTTAGCGACGTATCACAAGAATGGAAGAAAAAGTATCCAATGTACATAGCCCTATTATGAAACTAATTTATAGCTTTCATATCAAAGCTATAACCTAATTATAGCCTAAGAACATGGGAAGGGGGGAGAGGGAGGGAGGGGCAGGGGAAGGATGGGTAGAGGGAGGGTGATTGGAGGGATCACTTCTATGGTTTATCCTACAAGGGTACAAGTGAATCTTTCTAAGAGTAGAATATAAATATCTTAACACAATAACTAAGAAAATGACATAAAGGCTATGTTAACTAGTTTGATGAAAATATTTCAAATTGTATATGAAAATTATTGATAAGCCTGTAAAATTTTGGGCATCAAGTTGCTCGAAAGTCCATCCAGTAGACATTTTTAATCCTTTCGCCACTGTGGAAGTTGGAATTTGATCAAAAGTTTCTGAGTGAGTTTACATTTGTGGTGGAGGATTGCACTGGTCATTATGGAGGATAGGTTTGAGAATTTCCTGCAGAGCTGGTTTAGTTATGGCAAATTTCTTTAACATGTGAATGTCGTTAAAGTATTTAACTTCCATCATAGATGAAACTCAATTTAGCTGGATACAGGATCCTGGGTTGAAAGTTATCTTGTTTTAGGAGATTAAAAGTGGATGACAATCCTCTTCTAGCCTGAAAGGTTTCAGCCAAGAGATCTGCAGTCATCCTAATACTCTTCCCCTTGTAGGTTATGGTTTTCTTATGTCGGACTGCTTTCAGAATTTTCTCTTCCATATTAACTTTAGTGAAGTTAATTATGATGTGCCTGGGGGATGTCTGTTTATGTTGAGTCATGCTGGGGTTCTGAAACTATCTGCTATCTGAATTTCAGAATCTCTTGGCATGTCTGGAAAGTTCTCCTTCATAATTTCATGAAGAAGAGCCTCTATGTTTTGTGAAGCAACTTCGTTGCCTTCAGGGATTCTTATAAGATGAATATTAGTTTTTTTCAAATTATCCCAGAGCTCTCTGAGAGAATGATCCATTTTTGCTCTCCATTTTTTTTTCATCTTTCAGCTCTTGGGCTCATTCAAAAGCTTTGTCTTCCATGCATGTCAGAGATCCTTTCTTCTGCCTATTCCATTCTGTTTCCAAGGAATTCTACTGTCTTTTTCAGATCTTTGAGGGCTGCAAACTCTTGCCTCAGTGTTTCAAAATCTTTGGTCATTTTATCTTTGAAATCATTGAATTCTTGAGACATCTTTTGAATTATTTCTTGAGATACCTTTGAATAATTTCTTGAAATTCTAATTCTCTCCTTTCTTCCATTCTGTTAATCTTATTTGCTATCCAAATTCTGAACTTGATTTCTGACATCTCAGCCATCTGTTTATGGATGTGGTCTTCAATTGCATCTGCCCCATTTTTCCTTGGGGTAGTTGATCTACTCTGGTTATTCAAGTTGCCAGTTTTTCTGCTGATTCTGCCCCATGCTGAGTTTATACTGTTTGAAGACCTTATCAGAACCATTCAGTCAGTGGCTGCCAATGGATAAGGTGCTGGCTTCTACTGGTTGCCCAGAGAGACAAGACATGTCTGTTGTCTTCTCCCAATTCTCTGGCGCTAGGGTGATCAGGGGATAGGGGAATGGCAGCAGCTGGCGGGAACATGTGCTGCTGGATCAGACCTTGTTCAGCCTGCTGAGGTGACCTGGGGGCAGGAGAATGGCAGGGGCCAGATGAGACCTAGTTTGGCCCCATTGGGGCGACTGGGGGCAGGTGAATGGCAGCAGCGGTACAGGACACTTGCGGGCTGGATCAGTCCTAGTTTGCCCTGCCTGGGCAATGGGGGTGGGGGCACGGGGGAAGGGAAACAGCAGTGGCAGGATCAGTCCTACTTTAGCCCCGCTGGGGCAACTGGAGGGCAGGGGGATGGCAGTGGTGACACGGGGCACGTGTGGCCAGATCAGTCCTAGTTTGGCAAAACTTTCAAGGTGGCCCACCAAAAGCACATCATACATTTCATCAAAATTTTTACAGTATAGAATTAATAAATTTTTCTTTTCTCATTTAAAAAATGTGCCTTATGTACTTATGACAGACTTTTCTTATTTCTTATTTGTCTTCTTCTCCATTTTCTTCCCTACTTTGTGCTACCTCAAAAAATAATTTTACTTCCTTTGTTAATTTGGTTCCCTTGAAATCTTCAAGACACCCACCCTAACGTGCTACCATTGCCTCTTGAGCAGTGCTGTTCATGTGAGTTTCCTGTGTCATTGAAGTTATATTCTTTGAAACTGGTCCTGATTCTCATGATAAATTCATTTTAGACCTTTTCTGAGGTCACGTTCCATCCTGTCCATCAGCTTTCTTCCTAGTCTCTCTTTAAATAGCTTATGGCTGCTTTTCCTGGAAAGAAATAGATCTATACCTGGTGTCTGTAAACAAATAGGTTTGTGGATTGCCTTTGATCACATCCACCATCTCTCTCAAGGGCTTGATCTGCTTGTTCAGTCTTCTCACGGGCACAGCCAGAGACAAATTCTTCACACAGTCTCTTTCAGTTTCTGGAGTTTGACGAGCTTTTACCTAATACAACCCTATTGAGGTTCAGTCACCTTCCTTCTCAAGCTCTATACCTCAACTTTCTTCAGTTACAGTTTTCAATAGATGAAATAGAATAATACTCAGAATATTCTAGCTCAAGGACACTTTTTATGCAAGTACATAAGAGCTATTCCCACCCTCTGCCCAGCTGTTTTCTGAGCATCAATTTTTATGTGGATATAGAAAGACAAGCATTATGTTATGGGGATGTGGGGAGGGAGTATCACCTTGTTTGCCACAAAAGCAGAATCTATCCAGAAGCAAAATTCATGTGAAATGTTTTCATTGGTTCATATTCTTTCTCTGAAGTGGAACAAATAGGGAGGAAAAATACATATTTTTTCTTTTCCATCATCTTGTTTTCACAGAACAACAGGTTTGCTTTCAGAAATATCCTAGGTGCTCAACAAATTACTTATCTAATACAAATATAAATACCACAACTGTGATATTAGTGAAGTGTTAGAAAAAACTGAATCAAGAACAATTTTCTAAATAAAATTTCGAACTAAGTTTCCTTCTTAAGGTTGGTTTCATTAAATCTTAGTACCAATTTTATTTCTTTCCCACATAGTAATATCTCTATTACCTAACAAAGGCTAATAATTTGATTTAGAAACTTTGCTATGTGAAAAATTGTATTAAGATCATTCACTCATTCCATGAATATATATGAGTGCCTATTTATGGTTGGCACTACACCATGGTAGAATTATCATCAGCCCCATGGGGGTAGGAGTTTGGGATGGCTATCCATTAAAAAATAATTACAAGGTATTGTGAGATATCAGAGACTTATGTAAAATCTGAAGTGGGATATAGAGAGAGTGACACTTGAGTCCTGTTACGAGTCTTTAGAGAAAATCATTAAGACTAGGAGTTATAGAGGATGGAGCTCTAAGGGGAGGAGTGTCTCTGAGTGTCTAATAATACCTAGAGTTTGGAGGAGTAGTCAGGAAATTGCTTGGAATTAATTGTGACTGAAAAAAGAGGGTGGAAGGTAACCGGAAATGCTGTGAAAATGTAGGTACATATAGAGAACTCAAAGTTCTACCTAGAATGAGTGGATTGTGTTGGATTCAGAAGAATGGTTGACCATAAGCCAGAGTGAGGATGATAGGGAAAGGTATCTGAATGTGGGTGGTGGGAAGAATATGTGGATAAAGGTTGTATAATTAGATAAAATGTACTTTGAGAAAATGGACTTAAAATCGCATTGGATAGTTTAGAAGAGACAGTGTGAGAAAGTTGTTTTGTTCCTATAGGAAGAGATGTGTGGGGTGTGTATGTGTGATCATAATCCACTGGAGCTGGAGTTAAGCTGTGTCACTGCTTCAATCAGTAAGCATTTGTTTGGTATCCCTTGGAGTCATGGCTTAAAACAGTGGCTCAAATCCAAGAGAGGAAAAGTACAGATGAAATTAAAGTATAAGCTAAGAATGCTCAGAGAAAAGAACAATATGAACTGCCTACCAGTGAGTGAAGCTGTTAGGAAAACATCATCACAGGTTTTCAAGGACTCTGAGCTGATGTCAGAGGAGTGGCAAGCTGAGGGAATGGGTAAACAATAACTATAAATTTGGAAACCTACTGGTAAGTAAAGAATTTACATGAAGAGTAGGTCTGGACAAGGCAGATCTGAGGATTAAGAACGTTAATGACTCACTTTGAAGATCATAAAGGACCCCCATGCTTATTTGAAATGTAGGCCTTATCTCCAGAACTTTTAGTATATACTTTGTCATGAATGTTCCAAACTTCTAACATTTTGTTCAAAATCAAATTCAACCCCACCAGTGCTGGTTGGATTCATTTATTTGAATATGTACTGTGTACTTTGGAACCATCTAGGTTTTCTAACCTTTTATTTCTTCATGCTCTGATGTATAAGTGGCAATGACTTTCATGACCTCTATAACAATTTAAATAGTGATAACATTAACATATGCTTGTATGAAATATATATATCTCCATCTTTAGATTTCCATCTTCAGATAATATATATATATATATAAATTGTATGTGCATGTGAGTGTGTGTGTGTGTGTGTGTGTGTGTGTATGTATCTTCATCCTCAGGTAATTTAAAAGTAAATTTTTTATAAATTGAGAAACTATAATATACCTAAGAAGGTTCTTGAGATTTTATTTATTTAGGTGTTCAGGTGTCCTGTGGGTGGAGACATACAAAATTTTGCTATGTTAGCAAAACTTCTAGTTACCCAAACTGTTGCCTAACCCAAGCTGGATATTTATAGTGCTCTTGTAAGGATGATAAGAACAGATCATCACTCCAGTTAGTAGTGTTAAAAGAAAAATTTAAAAATTAGATAAATTAAATTGAATAGTATTTAACTGAACAGAGAAATGATTTGTAAATCAGGCAACCCCCAAACCAAAACAGGGTTAGGATGAAGTCCAGTGCTGCTGCATGGTCGAATACTCATGGCTAGAGAAAGGAAAATGTTGTGCCGAAAATGGACTAAGGTACAGATGTGTCTGAGTTGATGACAGCTTGGTGTAGACCTTATTGGAACACAGTGATTGGTAGGTAGCCTTTGAGTGGGCAAAACTCAGTGATTGGCTCAAGAGTAGGTTACAGTCCATTTACACATCAGTTAGATTGTAGTTCACTGTGTATCAAGAAATGTTTAGGATGAACTTAAAATATGTAACAACATTTGCCCTGGACTTAGCAAAAAGGATAAAGTTATAGTTAAGAGTATGACACTATGATGACACTCATTGTTTCCTTGATGTGATTTTCTCTCTGGACATCTTTCTAGAAAAACACTCACAACATTACAACATCTACTAGGAGACCACTGCTGACAGGTGCCCTAGCCTTTTGCGGTGGGGTGGGGGGGAGCAGGAGAGAGGAGTGTTTTTAAAAACAAGTATTTAAGTTTACCTTAAAATTTAAGCACTATTACAAAAGAAACAAATAAAAGTACTGATGAGGTAAATGCCACATTACTTTTTGTCACCAGGTGTATTAGTTTAATCAATTTATATACTAATTTAATACTAGTATTAAAATTGTATAATTTTTAATTATATAATTATAATTACATATAATTTATAAAAATATAAACATATTTATAATAAATAAAAATTATAAAAAATCTTTGGTACAATAGGACTTCATAGTGTTTAATAAAAGAAATCATATAAGCTCATCTACAGAGACAAACTTTAAGAGCACGGATTCAAAGAGGTGCCCATTTTGTGAGTCTTTATGTAAGATATATAGGGTATCGTATCTTGCAATGTTTTTAATTAGGATTTTCCAGAGGGCACATCTGTTTTGTTCAAAATGAAGTTTTCTGTATCTGTTGTCTGTAAAAGTTGCAGAAATAACATTAAGCCATCACTCAGAGAAGAAATTTATGCAGAGCAATGAGATGGGTTTAAGAATATCACTTCCTGATGATCCTTCTTGATGGAGGGATTAATTTTGGAGAATCCAGTAGGACAGCTAATTAAAGTGCCCAATACATTATTTCTTTAATATGTGTATAAGAGTTGCTTAAAATGACCCACCAATAAAGGCTCAAAGTTAATTTTTGGTATTTATCTAATGAGAACCTAGATTCAAAATAGATAGATTTTTTTAAATAAGTGTTTTGTATGTAAAAGAAATGTGAGCTCATTCAGGTGTATTTTATTTCTGCTGTAAGGAAGTTAAATCTGAGTCCCGTGTCAATTTTCATGAGGGATACCCATTCACTATGATCTCTATCCAAAGGGTTTTGCTTTGTTTTCTTTGGTTGTATTTAATTTCTTATAGAAACTAAGTAAACTTAGTTTGTCTCAGCTAGGTGCTGAGAAACCTACATGCATTTACCTTTCTTGCCCAAATCTATAGAACATCAAATATTGACCAAAATTTTTCTTCAAAGGAAAGTGTCAATTTAGTATGTGCAGTTCATGACTAGCCATCCTTGAATGTTTGCTCTTTTCCCCAAGTTGACAGTGCATCTACGTACCAATAAGCATCTCTCTATGGAGTTTAAAGCACTGCACAGCATTTTTCATTTTAATAAATTCAAGATGCAGACTTGATAAAGGACAGGATAACTTCAAGTTTATGTACTTCAAGTTCAATATGTAATAAAATCACACCTGGATTGGAATTAAGCTTGAATGAACATGTTTTACTGGGTGAAACAGAACTCATGTTTAACTATCAGGAATAGAGTATTCAATCGGAAAAGCTATTATCTTCATCAATTCCGTCTCTTGGTTTTTCCTTCACCCTATTATTGTTAAATTTTGACTGTGCTTATGCTCATCTTTTAAGTGATGGTACTTTTCACTGTTTTAGTCTCACCATATGAACTCTTCCTGTGATAGCATATTCATTTTCTTCAACCTCTGTGTACAAGAGGTCTTCAAAAAGTTTATAGAAAATGCGTATTATGAAGAAGACAATGTAGATGGCTTTAAAAATTTACTTTGCATTAAAGTATACTTGAATTTACTTACTATGCCTGAACAGGATTTAGTACTAGGTACTAAGAGGGGGTAAGACATTACTTTGAAAAGCACCCCTATTATTGCTCTACTATGAATTCTGCTAAAATTAAAGCAAGAATAAATATCAGATTTATGGTAAAGCTTGTGTATAATGAAATCATTGATGCTTTGTGAAATGTTTGTGGAAAGATTGCTCACAAAAAATCAGTAGTTTGTAAATAGATAACTCATATTCATGAAGGACAAGGTGATAATGAAGATGAAGTCTGCAGCAACACACCATCCGTAATAGATTTGCAAGGAAAAAATTAATATTATTTGTATCCTAATTGAAAATGACAAAAAAAAAAGAAAGAAAGAAAATGACCAAGAATTAACAGGAAAAACAATAGCCAAGTACAGGCCCCTCAATGGGTTCAGCTTTTACAATTCTGACTGAAAAATTTAAGTTGAGCAAATTTTTCACTTGATGGACCCAGATTAGCTGCAGACAGAGCAGAGCTTTCAACAGAACTTTTGAACCAGTGAAATCAAGATCCTGAGTGTATCTTTGAAGAATTATAACAGGAGCTGGAACATTGCTTTACTAGTATGATCCTCAAAACAAAGCACAATCAAAGTAAAGACTATGAAGAGGTGGAAGGGGTTCAGTCAAAGAAAAGCAGACGGTTAAGGGCAAAGGTCAGGGCAACACACTTTTGAGATGCTCATGGCATTTTTCTTGCTAACTTTATTGAGGGCCAGAGAATGCTAGCATCTGGCTATTGTGAGAGTGTTTTGAAAGTTAGGCAAAGTATTAACAGAAAAATGCCCAGAAAACCTTCACCAGAAAGTCCTTCTTCACCACAGCAATGTTCCTGCTCATTCCTCTTGTCAAACAAGGACAATGTTGTGAAAGTTTTGATGGGAAATTGTTAGACAGCTACCACTATGCTCATTTTTGTCACTCTCACTTCTGTTGCCTAATCTTAATAGATCTTTAAAGGGCACCCATTTTTCTTTGATTAATACTATAAAAAACACTGTATTGACATGGTTAAATTCATAAGACCCCCAGTTTTTTTAAGGATGGATTAAATTGCTGGTATCATCACTTACAAAAGTATCTCAAACTTGATGGAGTTTATGTTGAGAAATAAAGTTTATATTTTTTATTTTTATCTTTTAATTCCATTTTTTCCATGGACTTTTTTGCCTCAATGCACATGCTGATGACTTCTAAATCTATATTTCCAGTTGAGGTATCTCTGTTGAGATCCAGGCTCCCCCCAAATCTCTAGCTAACCAATACAGGGTGGACATAAAGTAAAATAGTAAAATTAGTTTCCTATTTAAATTGCCTATGAACTTTATGTCCACCATTCATATCTATGTAACAAATGGGCATTGTGAACTCCACTTTACATCAAACATCAGATTCACTCCCACTTCTCCTATGTTTTTAAAAATTGATTTGATCAATTATGTAAGTGGATCATTTGGGAATCATCTAAGAGATATCTTTTTGTTCCTCTTTCATATCTTACATTACATCTTCATTGACATCTTTCCCATTTTTCTGTCAATTTTCCCATGTTTCTTTCTTTATGGTTAATATCTCAGTCCAGGAAATAAAATTTAAATGGAACTATTTTATTAACATCCTACCCCGATATGCACATATGCAGGAGATCAGAGCCACTTTATAGCACAGATTTTTATCTCATTTTTACCTCTATGGAACTTACTTATAGATACTAAATGTTTATTCAATGGATATGTACTAAGACAAAAAATTATTGACGTTTGAGTGTCCTTATGTTTTAAAAGAGGATAGAGGTTTTGGCTTTTTTTTTTTTTTTTTCCTCTTCTTTCAACTTCTTTGGAGTTTTCTTCCTTTGCCAGCCTGACACCTGACTGTTTCTTTGAGTTTTTTTAAGGAATTGAAAAGAAGGAGAAAGGGAAGAGTAGCCTTGAGAAAGGACCTGAGGAATTTTTCAGAAAACCTTTGGAGGAGATTTGCAGAAGGAAGATATAGTGTATGAATAACAAAGATGACACAGAAAAGGGAGATTTCAGAGCACTTTGCTGCTGTGGTCAGGAAATTCCCTTTATGTGCTGAGATAGTCAATTATGAAAAACCAGAGATATGTGAAATATCTGTGTAATCAAGTTGTGCAACCTTCATAAATTTATTTCTGTTCTCTATGACATGATCCCTGACAAAAGAGTACAGATTGAGTGGAAATACTGATGACTGAATACAGAATATACAAATGCAAGGAGACACACATGATTGAACACAGAATGCATAACTCAGCGAATGAATATACAAATGTGTGAGTAAGAGTCTGACCAACATTGCCATCCAGATGGGGGCATTTTATATATTCATAGAATTTACTGTGACTTATCCATAGTTAATGGAGTATAACCATAACATGTCCTTAGTATTTGATTTGGAAGAAGCAATTTTGATTTAAAAAATTTCAAGATAAGGTGATAATTATTTTAAAATAGTAAAGTGCTTCAATAGAACTGTATCCTGATAAGCCTAGTAGAAAAAAATTTATATGTGATTGGGTGTCAGAGCACTAAATACCTTGATCAATTCGGTGCAATTACTTACTATTTTTCAATTCAAATGTATTTGTAAATGTAATGATTTCAGTTTTACTATAGTTTTGGCATGGATCTGCGTGAATGCATGTGCTTATTTTGTTACAGATAATGTTCAGCTAATATGTTTAGATGCCTGTAATTTACTTCCTAGTAATGTTAGCAAAACTGTGATTAACTTAGTGAAGAATGATTGTTGTTTTGTTTGCTCTAGTCAATACAGCCAATCACTTAGTAACTATTTAAATATATGTAGATTGGGGAATTTGGGACATACTCTTGATTTTCATGTAATTACCAATGGATTTTTTTCTGTCATAAATTTATTTCTGTTCCCTATGATGTGAGCAATTTTATTAGAAAAGAGCCTCGAGGAAGCATTAATAGTGTAAGAGTGAGAGAATAATGATGCCATTTGGTTCACAGGCAGTTCACTTTTATAAATTTTCATCATGAAAAGCAATTGGTAAGAACTGAAAATAATCTGCCCTTATTTTCAGCTATATTCTTGATAATTATCTTGCTACTGATATCACACAGAAATACCTGCTGAGCCTATATACAAGCTATTAGATTTAAAAACCTAGTTGTAATTTATTTTACCAGAAAACTGGAGAGTGGAAATAACAATTAGGACAACTGATTTATAAATTAAGATATTTTAGCTTTATAAAGATGATGTAGACAACACTTTTTTAGGAATTAATTGGACAATTAGTCAAATATGTGGATTTATCACCACAGATGGGTTCTGAACTATTTGATATTTTAAAGTATCGTGCTGTTTCCCTCCCTACAGCTCTTTTCTGTTTTGGGTACTGGAGTTACTGAATCTTGGGATTGGGGTCCCTAGAGGCCCTAGAATTCTGCTGTCCAACAGCCATTTCATTCATTTGAAATAAAATGGGCTGCAAGTGTGAAGTGTGTGCCTGATTTCTGAAACACTTTGACAAAAAAAACATTTCTTTCATAGTTCAAAAAATAATTTGATATTTGTAGATGTGTGTTAGATAAGAATGTTTTTGATATATTTTGTTTAAAAATGTCATATTTCTTTCTAGTTTTTGATGTGGCTAACAGACAATTTAAAATTATACATGTGGGTCACATTTATTTCTATTCAATAAGATTGCATTAGACTATAGAAAAACTGTCATAGGATTGTAGAGTCTGGTGATATCACTTGCCTAGGAGTAGTGGTCTCTTGAGGCTTAATAACTTTTTTAGCCCCCCAGAATATGATAACAAGTGTCTCCAAATATGTACCTATTTAATTCTTTTTTTCTCCCTTGCCTCTCAAAAAGCTAAGACGTTGATAAGAGAATTTACTTTTAAATCTTTGGTGACTGAACGACTTCTTGTTGACATGAGAAAGATTTTTGATACTCTAGCAGTCAAGGTTATATTCTAAGCAAGTATAAAAGGTTATCCAATCATTTAAACATAAGGAAAGTCAAAATTTCACCCTCTCTTATGGAAATGGTTTTGAACTAGAAGTTAGGGACCTGGGTTAGAGCCCTTTCTTTGCCACTTAACAACTGTGTCCATATTTTCCACTAATAAATTATCTTCTGGGAGCCAACAGCGTGTTGCCATATCTATTATAAGGAGGGAAATTATTAATAGCAACTCAGTGTACCCACAGAGTTATTGTGACAAATGGAATCATAATCTCATAGTTGTAATTCATAATTGTCAGAGTGTTTAATAATTTTTTTTGTAAAGCCTTAAGTACATATATAAAATGACCTGATTTTACTACCTTTCAATTAATATACAGACAGTAATATTGAATGTATATTTGTTTTATTATGCTTTTCAAAAGGTAAAACCCATATACCGTATTTATATAGCAGAGGTCTTGCCAAGCCTAAACAAAACTGAGATTTACTTTTGCCTTCTGCTCCTAAATACTAGCCAGTGGTAATGACATTGATCATTCCTGTTTTCAATTCTTCTTCCAGGACTCATCACTACAATTCTAAATAATAAATGGGTACCTTTTACTATAACAGTTTTAAACACTGGCTAATAACCCACTCTTCCTAATGAAAAAGAACTTCACTCACTAACACTACTTCACCTTTCGCCTCATCTTGCCACCTAAGCTATATAACCTATATTACTATTTCATGCTTATATTGCTTATCTTATTAATTTTAAATAATATAATTAAACCTCTCTCTATTTTTTATTAACGTAGGCAGTATCTTATTTTACAGAATAGTTTGGCTATTTCTGTAAAATAATAGCATTCGTCTCCCGACTGTGTCTTGCCCCTCTCCTTCTTCCCTCCATCTCATAACTTCTTTGAACTACACCATTATTTTATATCCTCAAATTTTATAATATTTTACATTCAACCTTACATTTCATATACAAGTTTTTCCAAAATTGAGAACCCTTCCTACATTATTGCAATTTGATTGAAAAGGATTCTTTGCAGGGCCTAGTAGAAACTTTACTTTTCCGCAGAGGGTTTTTGGACAGTTCTGCTGAGCCTTCCTTCTTGGCTGTGGATTGGACACCACACCTAGGTATGGTGTAGCAAGTCTCACATTATTCTCTGCCAACACATAATCAGTGATTGAGATGATAATGAGTGACAGTGCAAGATGCAGGTAGGTTATCATAGCTTGCACTTGTGTGAAAATTTTTGCCTATCTGAAACTTGGCAATGTCTTTTAGACAAAAGTGGGAAGCCACCGTTCAATGCCAGAAATGTACAGAGCATAATTGTTTTAATCCATCTTGGGATTAAAAAAATATTGGGAAGTTCACCTAAAAGGACAGATGTAGTGATCTGTTAACTTTGACCCTGGATGAATCAATTTTTTAAATCTACTCCTGTTAAGGGACAGAAAATCTCAGGCCTGTGGAACAACTAAGGGAGAGAGACTAAGCTAAGTTTGAGAATCTCGTATAAGTAATCATTTTTGAGTAGCAATTAGAGGGATTCTTTTGGGAACTCTGTTTTTCCTTTATATTTATTTATTTATATCTATACCATTTGTTAAAAAATATTAAGGGAGCCAAACGATGGGGATGCATGGAAATCTTGAAAGTAATATTTGTATCTTAAGGGTGTGAACCTCTTATCTGTCTGTGGCTAAAAGCTGTTTTCTACAATTGACCTAGAGAAAAAGATACAATCCCATCTCATTAAATCCTGCCACTTAAGGATGCTATTTTAAATGTCAATTTTGTGGGCATTCTTTTGGAAATGTTCTTGATAGTATGTTTTTTCTCCCTTTATACATTAAATGAGAGAAAGAGAGAGAGAGAAAGATCTGTTGCATTCTGTCCCTATTCTTGGTTCTGTAAAATATTATCAAGCTGAGATAGGATTTAAAGTTCCTGCAATGGTTATAGGAAAAGAGCTTGAACTTTTTATGCTCCAATCTTATGTCCCTGATTCTTATTTTTCTGTATTAGATCTTTGCCACACTTAATTTTCTTTTTTATTGAAGTTATTATTTTTCATGTGTGGCTTATATTTGCATGCATTATTTTACTTGATCTTCTCAAAAGTTTAATATTGCCACTTTAGAATTGAGAGGAACACTGACAGAACCTAGACACGAGCTCATGTCCAGCTGACGTCAGAGGTCATCCCAGGTCCCACCGCACAGTGTACTGCATGTAGATTGAAGTATAAGCAATGCCACACAACTTTTAGTTTTCCATTTAATCACTTCATTTCACTTGCTCATATTGGCAGTAAGTCAAAATACAACCCCTTCTTTAAGCTGTATGAATTATCTTCTATACTAGACAATAAGCCTTTGGAAAGAATTACCAATTTTATGTCTTTTTGTAACTCCTGTGCATAAAAAAATGCCTTAGACTAGTAGGAGGTAATAAAACTTTATTGATGATGATGGCGATGATATGCAATAAAGGTAATAACTATTAGCATTTGATGATTTCCATTTCTTCTTCCTTCCCACACACAGTTCTTAAAACCTCAACCTTTGAAAGCTTCCCACACTTTTCTATCCAGATAGTTTGACTTCAATTCCATATTTCAAACTCTAAGCCTCCACAGAGTGGGAAGCTTAACTGTCAGAACTTGAGTCACGATTCTTCTTTTCAAATAAAAATTCTTGTCAATCCTGAGGGGTAGGCCATATCACAATGACAGGACAGAGCAGAGACTGATATCTGAGTATTTCTAAAGTGAAGTTCAATACCTTTCTGACCCATAATTACTAGGCAATGGAGGTATTAATTAAAACCTACCCCTATAGTTGCACACCACAAACAGCAGCGCTGAATTCAGCAGACAAGTGGGCTTTTCTGCAAAGCCAGAGAAAAATCTCATTGGTGTCTCTTCCAAATCTACCAGATCATCTAAGCTGTTGGAGGTAATTATGTGACCTTGCAATGGGAGCAGCGATGCAGTGGCTGACAGTTTTTGTTTTAAGTGCTCTCATTTTAGTTTCAAGCAAAATACTGTAAATTCTGCACAGTGCTTACACATACAATTTAAATGCACAGAGCACTGTTAGCAGTTTTCTGTGAATATATTGCCAACACACCAGAGAGGTTCTGTCCTTTATCATAGCACAGGCGGGCACACACACGCAGAGTTTTGGCTTCTATATATGTGCAAGGGAGTGTGAAGATATCCACAAACACCTGATACTAGAGAACATAAATCAAGACCTGACCCCTAAATTTGGATACATAGGTAAGGTTTGATACTTAGAAACACTGCAAACATTATCTTGTATGAAGTGTGCTTATATTCAAGTGATTCAGGCTGAGATGTGGCCAACAAAATGAACACATTCTAGAAATCAAATTTGTAATTTAAAAAATTGTTTTCTCAAATTACTCATCCTTACCATTTCCCTCCTTAGTATCAAAATGTGCCCTTAAACACCAGGCTATTCAAAATATCTGATCACAGGTAAGACATAGGGCATTTCCTTATCACAACAGACACCATCACATTTGTCAGGTGCTAGATCATGGAGGATGCCAAGGATCTCCAGGGAGGGACCAAGAGAGCGTTTGGGGAGCGACTGGGCTTAGGACAGCAGTTATGTGTCAATAACCGCTGACATATTTCTGGGTCATTCTTCACTAAAGTATTTCAACTTGGTACTTGGTACTAGAATCATAATGGCTTAGAAATTCAGATGGTTCTATTCTAGTGTTAGAATGAAAGCGTTTAGAAACTTTCCAGCTGTTGGAAAGAAGTCTTAGGCTTGCTAATTAATCTTGATTAAGCATGAATATTTCTAGCCCTGCTAGTCATTGGGAAAATGTAAATATTTTATGTGTCTCCAATACTTTACCAATCCATTTAGTTATCTCCATAACCCTCTAGGAAAATGTATCCGTTTTCTGGGGCTGCCATTAACAAAGTACCACAGACTGAGTGGCTTAAACAACAGAAATTTATTTCCTTGAAATCCAAGAACAAACTGTCAGCAGGGTTGGTTTTGTTCTGAGGCCCCCTCCTTGGATCGTGGATGGCCACTTTCTGTATTTTCACGTGGTCTTTTGTGTGTGTGTGGGTTTTATGTGTGTATGTTCTAATCTCTTTTTACAAAGACACCAATCATATGGGATTAGGACTCACTCTAATGACCTCAGTTAGAGGTCATTAGTTATTATTTACCCTTAATTTATCTCTTTAAAAATCCTATCTCCAAATGCAGTGACATTTGGAGGTACAGGGACTTAGGACTTCAACACATAAATTTTACAGAGATACAATTTAGCCCATAACAGAAAGTTAGTGATGGCTGCCCTGACTTTTAAGTCTCTAATATTGTTCTTAAAGTGAATTTTATTATAGTATATTTCATATAAAAAACATGTCCATTTTATGTGTATAATTTTAGTTATGGCAAATGTATACATCCCTATAACCAACAATATAATTAAACTACAGAACATTTTATCCTACTGGGTAGTTCCCTGTGCTCTTTCCTGGCAATTCCCCTCCATCCTTGGCTCTAGGCAGCCAGGGATTGGATTTCTTTTCTAGTATCTCACATGATGGAGTCATGAAGTTTGCACACCAGCATATCTGCCTTCTCTTCTGCAGCATACACTTTATTGGGTGTTTCAGTAGTTCAATTTTTTAAAATTTCAGATTAATAGGACAGTACAAATGCTTAGGTTACATTGTTTTCATTTCTAAGGTGAAGTTCAAGTTGTAGTTGAGCTTATTATTGCTGAGTGGGATTCCATTGTGTGGAATTCCACACCACAATTTATCTATGGGTTATAGCTTTCAGCTACTATGAACAGTGCTATAATCAACATTTGGTTAAAGGTCTTTGAATAGCCATGACATATTTTCATTTCTCTTGAGTAAGTACATAAAAATAGCAATGCTGCATTATATGTGGAATATAACTTTTTTTTCAAAGAAACTGCCAAATTATTTTCCAAATAGTTGTATGAGTTTACACTAGCAGTGTGTGAGAATTCTAGTCCTTCCATGTTTCCGCCAACACTTGGTATTACTGACCTCTATAATTTTAGCCATGCCTGTGGATATGTGGTGGTATCTCACTATGGTTTTAAATTTCCATTTTCATGATGACTAGATTTTGCATGTGCTAATTGCAAACTGTATATCTTCTTTTGTAAGTTGTTGATTAAAATATTCTTTCGGTTTATTAGAGGATGGATTTCACATTTTTAAGTTTTTTTTTTTTTCAGTTCCTTACATATTCTGAACACATGTTATTTGTTTGATATCTATAATGTAAATCATTTCTTCTAGTCTTTGGCTTGCATTTTCAGTCTGTTAGTGCTCATTGGAAGAGCAGAAGCTTTTAGTTCTGATAAAGTTCAACTTATCATTGTGTGTTCAGTTTTGGTCTTTTTGGGTCTAATCTAGGTAATATTTACTAATTCCAAAGAAGACAAATATTATAAATCTGGATTCAACATTTCAGTTGATGATATATCTTGATGTATTTTTGTGTGTTGTGTGAGGTGCTGAGTTTCACTTTTTCTGTATTTTAGGTGTCCTATTATACTAGAACTATTTGTTGAAAAGATAATTTTTTCCCCTTGAATTACTGTGGCACTCTTGTCAAGAATTAGTTGATCATAAACATATGTGTATGTCCAGGAGAAAAAGTATATACTTAATTATTTCTGGATTCTCTGTTTTGTTCCATTGATTAAATTCTGCACAGTGCCCCAAAGGTCACCCATAAGGGTGCCATAGCTAAGACAAAAGAGAAATTGTAACTAAATGTGCCTTTGTTATTTTACAGGGTGGTGGCCAACACATAGAGAATATTTTGTAAATATTTTATAAAATGTTATAACAAGTACTTTATAAATAAAGGTACATTTAGCTACCGTTTCCCATTTTCCTTTATATGGTGCCTTTATGGGCATCCTCTGGGACATCCCGTGTTATTAGGTCAATATAAACTGTCATGATCATTGTAGCTTTATAAGCCTGTGAATCTTTCAGAGTGGTGTGAGTCTTTCAAGTTTATGCTTTAGAAAAATCTTTAGGCTAGTATAGTACATCTCATTGCCATAGAAATGTTAGAAGCATCTTATCAATTTCTACAAAAGAAAAAACTGGATTTGAATTGGAATTGTTGTGAATCTATATAGATCAATTTAAGTACAAGTGACATCTTAATAATCAAATCTTTCAATCCCTGGTCTGGAGATTTTTAACTTCTCTCAGAAGTTTGAACAGTTTTAAATTATAAGAAGTGTACATATTTTGTAAAATTTATTTCTAATATTTTTATTTATTGACATTCTAGGCAATATTGTTTTTATTTTAAATTTCTACTTTTTGTTCTTAGCAATAGATACCAGTTGACTTTTCTATTGATCTTGTATCCTGCAAGTATTAATTAACATACTCATTAATTCTAGTAGCTTTTGAGAATAGATGTATCAGGATTTATACATGATCCTTTCATCTTCCTTTGTAATCTATATGATTATTTTTTCTTGTATTACTGCATTGGCTAGAACCCACCCACTCCTAGAACAATGTTAAGTAGAAGAGGGAAGAGTGAATGTGTTTACCTCGTTTCTAATTTTAGGGGAAAGAACTTAGATTTTTATCATTTTTGTAAGAGTTTTCTGTAAGCTATTCTTAAATGTGCCTTATCAGATTGATGAAATTTCCTTTTAATCTTTTTTCCCTGTTTATTCTGGAATGTTGCAAGGTAGACAAGTATAGTATAGTTTGTAGGTTGTATCATTTGCTTTGTGCATATTGAATCAGAGTTATAAGGGTGCTCCTCATCCAGATAGGGCGTATCATACCTGTTAGGTATGAATTTACCACCCACCCACCCCCACTATCTTCTCTATTTTCACTGAGTTTTACTACCATATATGCACATAAGTATTGATCAATTAGTTATAACTTAGTATTGACTACATGTGGTGTTTGTATTTTCATTCTTGTGATACTTAGAAGAATGGTCTCTAGTTCCTTACAGGTTGTTACAAAGATAGTAAGTAGTTCACCATTTTTTATGACTGAGTGCTCCATGGTATATATATACCACATTTTATTGATCTCCTCATGTATTGGTAAAGATTTGAGTTGTTTCCACATCTTTGCAATTGTGAATTGTGCTTCTATAAACATTAAAGTACAAGTGTCTTTTTGATAAAGTGTCTTTTCTTTTCTTTTGGGTAAATATCTAGTAGTAAGATTGCTGGATCAAATGGTAGGTCTCCTTTTAGTTCTTTGAGATATCTCCATACTACTTTCCACAGAGATTGTACTAGTTTGCAGTCACAGCAGTATCTGCACAACAGTGTCATAACAGTGTATAGGAGTTTCTTTATCTCTATATCCATGGCAGCATTTGTTGTTTTTAGACTTTTTTTTTTTTTTTTTTT
>NW_003852498.1:234795-237801 GCF_000181295.1 Otolemur garnettii
TCTTGCCTCTGCCTCCCAAGTAGCTGGGACCACAGGCGCCCGCCACAACGCCCGGCTATTTTTTGGTTGCAGCCGTCATCGTTGTTTGGTGGGTCCGGGCTGGGGATTTGAACCCGCCACCTTAGGTGTACGTGGCTGGCACCTTAGCCGGTTGAGCTGTAGGCGCTGAGCCTGTTTTTAGACTTTTTGATAACAGCCATTCTTGCTAGAGGTAAGTGATACCTCATTGTGGTTTTAGTTTGCATTTCTGTAATGATTAGAAATGTTGAACATTTTTTCATATATTTGTTGGACAGTGGTATATATTCATTTCAAAGTTTCTGTTCATGTTCTTGCCTACTTTTTAGTAGGGTTTTTTTTTTTTTCTTGCTGGTTTGCTTGGGTTCTTTGTAGATTCTGATTATAATCTTTTTATCAGATTTATAGGATGCAAATATTTTCTTCTTTCTATAGATTGTCTATTCACTTTATTGATTGTTTCCTTGTTGTGAAGAAGCTTTTTAATCTGATCAGGTGCCATTTATTTACTTTTCTTGTTGCTGTGATTGTTTCGGAGGTCTTCTTCATAAATTCTTAGCTTAGGCTAATATCTAGAAGAGTTTTTCCAACATTTTCTTTTAGGATTTTTATAATTTCAAGGCTTACATTTAAGTGTTTATCTACTATGAATTAATTTTTGTAAGTGGAGAGAGATTGAATCCTGTTTCAATTTTCTGCTTGTAGCTATCCAATTTTCCCAGCACCATTTGTTGAATAAGGATTCTTTTCCACAGTGTATGTTTCTGTCTGCTTTGTCAAAGATCAGATGGCAATATGGTTTCACATCTGGGTTCTCTGTCATGATTTAGAGGTCTATGTCATTTTTGGTGCCAGCACCATGCTGTTTTGGTCACTATGGCCTTATAGTATAGTTTGAAATCTGGTAAAGCAATGTCTCCCAATTTTCTCTTATTGTTTAAGATTCCAATGGCTATTCAGGGCCTTTTCTGGTTCCATAAAAATCATGAAACTATTTTATCTAGGTCAGCAAAAAATGACATTCGTATTTTAATAGGAATTGCATTGAATCTGTAAATCACTTTGGACAGTGTAGACATTTTAACAAAGTTGATTCTGCCAATCCATGAGCATGATACAATTTTTTCACCTGTTTACATCCTCTGTAATTTCTTTCTTCAGTGTTGCATTTTCTCCCTGTAGCAGTCTTTCACTTCTTTAGTTAAACATATTCCTAGTTATTTTATTTTCTTTGTTGCTATTGTAAAATATATCACATATTTGTTTTGATTTTTGGTTTGACTGTTGTTGGCATATATGAAAGCTACTGATTTATACACATTAATTTTGTAAAATGAGACTGCTGAATTTATTTACCAATTCCAGGAGTCTCTTAGTTGATTCTCTGTGGTTTTCTGGATATAAAATCATCAGCAGCAAAGTGTGAAAATTTGCCCTTTTCTTTCTCCATTTGGATAGCTTTGATTTCCTTCTTTTATCTGATTGCCCTAACTAGAACTTCAAATCAGCAAAAGTAAAGAAAGAAAGGGGACAATTACACAAGAAGACTGAAAAATTCTAAATATTTGTGCACCTAACACAAGAGTACCCAGAGTTAAGAAGTATTCCTCCTCAATTTAAACAAAATGATAAACAGAAGCATCATAATAGCCAAGGACTTAGCAATACCCCACTGAGAGAACTGGACAGACCTTTCAGATGGAAAATAAGCAAAGAAATAATGGAATTAAACAAAACTCTGAACAAATGGTCCTTTCAGACATTTATAGAATATTCTACTCCCAAACTACTGAATATATATTCTTCCATTCAGCTCATGTAACAATCTATGATTGATCACATACCAGGCCATAAAACATGTCTCAACAAATTAAAATTGATAGAAATTATCATGTATTTTCACAGACCACAGTGGAATAAAACTATAAATCAGTTCCAATAGAAACACCCATTGCTACACAAAATCAAGGAAACTAAACAATGTAATGCTGAATGATAGTGGGTCAAGGAAGAGATGAAGATGGACATCAAAAGATTCTTCATACTAAATGATAATGGAGATAAAAGTTATCAAAATCTGTGGGATACAGCAAAGGCAGTTCTGAGAGGAAAATTCATAGCCCTAAAATGCCTACATTCAAAAGACAAATGAGTCATAAATCAATAGTCTGATAAATCATCTTAAGAAACTCTAAAAAGAAGAGAAAACCAATCCTAACCCTCTAAGACAAAAACAAATAAGGTCAGAGGAGAACTAAATGAAGTAGACAACAAAAGAACTATACAGAAGATTAATGTAACAAAAAGTTGTTTTTTTTTTAAAGATAAAAAATATATATTGACAGGTCTCTTGCTAGATTAACCAGAAACAGAAAAGATAGTATTCTTATAAGCTCACTCAGAAATGAAAATGGAGAAATCAAAACTGATAACATAGAAATACAAAACATCATCACTGAATACTATAAAAATCTCTATGCTCATAAACTGGAAAATGTGGAAGAAATGTACAATTTCTTTGAAACACATAACCTCCCAAGGCTCAGTAAGGAAGAATTAGAACTCCTGAACAGACTAATATTGAGTACCAAAATGGAAATGGCAATAAAAAACCTCCCAACAACAACAACAAAAGCCTGAACTAGATGGTTTCACACTTGAATTTTACCAAATCTGTAAAGAAGAACTGATACCTATACTGAAGAAATTATTCCATAACATTGAGAAGAAAGGAATCCTCCCCAACTCGTTCTCCAAAGCCGATATCATCTTGATACCAAAGCCAGAAAAATACACAACAAAAGAATCATATTATATGTTGTGAACCACTGCGGCAAAGAGGAGCAAACCAGAGTGGAATTGGTGGGGAATGAGGAAAATACAGCATAAGAAAAGACACGGAAGGATGGGATTGGAAGGACTGACTGAGCTCATGGCTGCAGCCAGCTCCAAAGCACCAAATAAGCTTTATTTATTTATTTATTTATT
>NW_003852498.1:237951-244199 GCF_000181295.1 Otolemur garnettii
TTTTTTTTGGTTGCAGCTGTCATTGTTGTTTTGTGGGCCCAGGTTGGATTTGAACCCGCCACCTTAGTTGTATGTGGCTGGCGCCTTAGCCAGCTACATGCCACAGGCACCGAGCCCAAATCAGCTTTATTTTATAGTATCTATACGGGGTTGTTCAGCAGGAAGTAGCATAGACAATATGGGGAAATAGCATAAACAAAAGACATGTTTTTGGTCTTAAAGTATGATAAGAAGATTAAATGACTTGAATAAAGACAAATTATCTTGTTTAATGGCTTCTACTCAACTGATAAGAAGCAAGAAGGGAAAGATCAGGCAGGTTAACAAAACAAAGGAAGAACTATATGACTTAGTAGTTGCTGCTTAACTTTGTTAGCATATGACAAAGAGAGGGAAAGGAAAGATTACAGGGATCCCTGCATAGAGACAAAGAAAGAGCTACATGACTTCTGGCAGAGGGAGCCTGAAGAAAGGAATATGGCTGTTTGGGGGAACAGAGAAGAAGCAGTTGGGGGCTCATTCCCTGAATGTTCCCCAGGCTGTAAGGCCCTGCCATCTCACAGCCCACTCTCCACAATTATAGACCAATATCCCTTATGAATATTGATGCAAAAGTTCTCCACAAAATCTTAGCAAACTGAATTTAGCTTCACGTTAAAAAAAAAAAAATTCACCATGACTATGTGAGTTTCTTCCCAGGTATATAAGGAAAGTTCAATACATGCAAATCTATAAATGTAATTCATTACTTAAATAGAAGAAAAAACAAAGACCAAATGAGCCTCTCAATTGACACAGAAAAAGAATTTTGCAAAATTCAGCACCCCTTATGACAAAGATGCTTTAACAAATTGTCAAAGAGAGGACATGCTTCACAATTATAAATGCCATATACAGCCAACCCATAGCTAACATCATAGTGAACTAGGAAATCTTGACAACATTCCTGTTTAGAACAGGAACCAGAGAAAGTTGCCCACTATCATCTCTTAATCATGTTGTAGTTTGAGGAGAGATTTTACCATAAATACATTCTGAATTTCAACTCGTGCTTTTTCTATATCTATGCAGTTAAACTCTCTTTTATTCTGTTAATATGTTGAATTATAATGATTGTTTTTCAAATATTAGACAAACTTAGATTCCTGGAATAAAATCTCACATATCATTATATTATTTTTTTAATTTTCTAGATTTGTCTTGTAGGTTTTCTTTTCTTTCTTTCTTTTTTCCTTAGATAGACACTCTGTTGTCTAGACTGGGCATCATCCTAGCTCACATCAACCTCAAACTCCTGGGTTCAAGTGATCTTCTTGCCTCACCTTCCTGAGAAGGGTGGGACTATAAGTGCCTGCCACAATGGCAAATTTTTCTACTTTTTTAGTAGAGACAGAGTGTCACTCTTGCTCAGGCTGGTCTTAAACTACTAAGGTCAAGTGATACTCCTACCATGGCCTCCCAGAGTGCTAGGTGTATAGTCATGAGCTGCTACGCCTGGCCAGTTTTCTTTTTAATATTGTCTTTGGCTGATTTTATTATCACTCATAATACCAATCTTATGGAATTAGCTGTGAAGTGCCTTTCCTTTTCATCATTCCTGTTTGAGTTTGTTGCTATTGACTAATTTATCTAGTGGTTATGGTTCACAATTTACTTATTTAGAAAATTTACAATTTTATGTTGTTGAACTGTTATGCTATATTTTGTCTTTATAAAAGTTGGCTAGACTTTATTCTGGAAGGCTATTAAATATTTTATGGATTAGCTTAATTCTTTCAAGACTATTTTAAAGCTGTGTTAGAGCTCATCTAGAGCTATCTTTATTCTAGAGGTATTTTAAAACATTACTACTAAGGTGTCACCACTTTAAGGTCATTTAATACAGTGATCAATGAGGATTTTTGAATATGGTCAACAGGAGAATTCTTCTCTGCTCTGTATGAGATCTCAGCATTTTTAACATATAACTACACAGTTGTTTTTTTAGTGGCTGTTCTTTGCCTGGTCATATGGAATTTCATCCTAAATGTGTTCACCAATTCTGGTCCAATTATTAACAAATACGAAGTTATCTATCCAGATTTTTTGAGATCCTTCTCTATGTGGATCCCTTCTGTCTGTTTCTATGCTCCACAAATTTCAGCCACCTTAGTCGACTGGCTTCCATCTACGACCCCTCAACCCAGTGTAACTGTCAGGTTCTAGACAGGTATTCTCTATTAGGCAGCTGGTCTGGGATGTGCCAAAGTCAAGGCATCCAAGGGCTCACCATTTTTCTTTTTCTCTGCACATAGATCCCAGTCCAGCTCTTTTTGTTGTCTACTATCTAAAATAGTTGTTTATTTTTAAATTGTACTGAGATAAATCTGGTCCCTGTTTTTGATTATGACCAGAAGCAATATGCTTTCATCTCTCTTTATAGATAAGCTGATGCTTAGAGAGACTAAGCAATACTGCGATGAAGGACAAGGATTTGAACATAGGTTGAAATTCAAATATGTTCTGTTTACTAGTTGTATGACCTTGGACAGGTTATTTAACTTTCTATCTTGACTCCCCAATTTTTAAAACGGAGATGTTGCTGCTGCTGCTAATATACATGTATTAGGAATTGTCTCTTATTATTATTATTTATTTATTTAATCATTTTTGCAATTTTTTGGCTGGGGCTGGGTTTGAACCTGCCACCTCCAGTATATGGGGCCAGTGCCCTACTCCTTTGAGCCATAGGCACTGCCATCTTATTATTATTTTTATTATTAATATTTTTAGACAGGGTCTCACTCTATCATCCTACCTATAGTACAGGGTCACTGCACCTCTTGGAATTAAGCAATCCTCCTTCCTTAGCCTTCCAAGTAACTGAGATCTATTCCTGGTGCATATGACCACAACTGACTGATTGTTTTCTATTTTTTGCAGATACAGGGTCTTGCTCTCGCTCAGGCTAATGTTGAACTCCTAACCTCAAATGATCCTCTGGCCTCAGCCTCCTAAAGGGCTGGGATTATAGACATGAGCCATTGAGCCTGTTATTGTGATGATTAACTACAATGATGACTGTAAAGTGTCTTGCATAGCACCTAGCACAGAATGAGCGGTGATATGGTGTTAGTTAACTAATGATATTGCCCATGATCACTTTGTTAAATTTTCTTTTGTGTTTTTTTAAAAACTGCATGTTATTCATATTTATACTTTCTTATTTATTGCTAATGTCAGAATTCTTGATCAGATTTTAAAACACTTTTAAGTAAATCTTTGGAAGCTTTTAAATTATTCTTGGTGACCTTGCCTTTGGTAAAATTTCTGACTTCATGAATGTTTTCCCATTATTTATGAAAATAGTTTTTTCTTTAAAAAGTATCCAGAATAGAAAATAGGTATGTTTAAACCAAAGGATAAATTCTCTGGAAATAGGGACAAAATATACTCATTTAGTGGGACATGAAAACTCTTGTTTGTGTTTGTGGGGAAATTTTAAGGAAAATACCTGTGGATAATTCATCACAAATTTTGACTGCAGCATGGGGTCAGTTAACTCTAATGATGTAGGGTATCTTTAATATTAGGCCATATTAGCCGTTTCATAGTCTTAAAATATAGTCACTCAAAATACAACTCTTAAAGGATATACCAAATTTTCTTTTCAGAACCCCATAAAATCTTCAATGACCACAAGTAGAAATCTACAGAAAAAAAATCAGGAAAATCAGGCACGTTCATTGTTGAAATTTCAACTATGCCCTCGGTTGATCCTCACAAATTTAAATACAGCAGGTAGACAAGAAATAAGACACATATCTTCCAACTACATATAATAGAATATTTCAGCTCAGCAAGGGGAATTTATAAGTCTTTCTCTGCTGGCTGATTACAGCCTGTGTATCAGCCAACATCCACATATTCTCAGGTGACAACTGTGCCAGTTAATTAGCTCTTGTTTATGTTTTGACTATTGACAGACTTAAATTATATTCATGTTGCCAAGAAGAATAAACACCAAAAGTCTTGACTTTGATCTAAATACAGACTTTCCTTTGTTGCAGTGACATTTGAACTGTGTATCAGAATAAAAGGCTTATAATAAGCTAGGCATAAAAAATAGATCATCTAAATTAGATAATCAAAAAATCTGATTAATGATTATTTTGACTTGAAAATAAAATATCCCATCTCAACAGACATTTAATTGGGCTTATAAAAATGCAGACATTACCTTTGAGATTGCTGCTGTAAAATGCCATACACATTTCTGTAAATTTCTCAATCCTCTTATCATTTTGACCTTTTTAAAGATTTAATACTATAGTTGTTAGATTAATTCATATTCTTTGTGTATAATTCTTGAACTAGAACAAACTCTATTCTTTTATGACCATTGGAAATCTTTTCTTCTTTGCAATTCTTGTAAATCTCTTCTGACATTGCTCATGCAAGGTAGAGAAAATGTTTTTTCTAGGATTCAGAATAACATGTTACTTGTCGTAGTTTAAATTACAGAAGAGTTTGTTTCATTGTGATATGTTCCGTGTAACATGGCTTTTGCTGAGGACCTCAGTAAAGCATGCTAGGGATGTTGGGAGAGTTCCCCTCTGAAGCCAAACGCTTTCTGGTTGGCACGTTCCACTAACTATGTCACCCTCTTTAAGACTTCTAGGCAAGAATTAAACGTGAGCACAGCAGCCCTAAAGTGAAAGCATACACAGTAGAGATCCTTTCCTTTCTTCTCTTCCTTTTCTTTTCTTTTTTTCCCTTTTCCCCATCCTTCTTCTCAAAGAGACATCAGTTGGAAATTTAGTTATGCTTATTCTTGCTTGATGTCCTTGATTATAAATAGCCCAAACATCAGGAACTTAAAATCAAGATGATTGTATAATCCCTAAAGCTGGAAGTTGTCAAATCCATTACAACAAAAGAAATTTTAAAAGGCAGCTTTAAATACACCATTCTATCTCCACCATACTGTTCTCGGATCAGTAAGATAATTTAGCACTGAAATCAGCTTAGGAAGCAATAAAAGTTAAAAAGCTGCCACTGGCGACTTATTACTTCCAAAGCTTTCCACAGCCAACTTGACATTTTGATCCCATGTGTCAAGGAAATGGTCAAGGTTGCTCTGTCATCTCTCAACAGAAGAATTTGCTCCTGATGGAGTGACAGCTATAATCACAGGGTATTTTTAAGAAAGTGATACACTGAAGAATAATATCATAATTATATATTTCTGAAGTGTTAGTTTTCTGCAAACCAGAGATTTGGCAATGATTGCTGAAACAAATCATTATACTTGTAGAAGAAATAAAAAATAAGCAGAGATAGTGTCAACCAAATAGATTAATGAAAAATCTTGATCCTATTATCTGAATGAATGCAGTATGGTGTCATAAATGCCCCTCCATCCTTGTCACATACTGTGAATGAAAAATAGACCAAATAAATGACTAACTGCCATCCTCATAACAGGCTCTGAGAGGTGAATCTTTTGTTCCTTTCTCACTTATTACAGACACCTTCTGTTAGTAAGTTCTCATATTCTAATAATCAATCAAAAACATTTCACAATTATGGTAAAACTATACCATTGCAATTGTCACAGTCATGTTATGATAATTTTAGTGTTTAGTACATTATTTATTAAAAGTAACATATTAAAATGGGAATAAAATATATACACAAAATGGCATGGTGTGATTTTTATCTAATATTTAATAACATACTTGGCAAATGTTTTCTGCATTAACATAGTGGAAAATAATAAATACAGACACTAGGTAATAGAAGGACACCCAGAAAGTAGTAAAATCCTCTTGGATAAAAATTGTCAGCCCTGGAAACTTTTAACTCCAGGAAGAGTGTGCCTTCAGCGAGCCCACCTGCCTGGGCCGTCAGATTCACTGCTCTCAAACCCCCCTCCTCAAAATTGCTTTCCTAGGAATGTTACTATAAAAAGAAGTAATGTGCTTCTCAGTTGCAAAAAGTCAGGAGAGACCAAGAATTCTTCCTGATTCTGTCACATCACTGCATGCCCACTAAACATCACTTTATTGGGACAGCAACTGGAGCAGGCGGGCCGCAGGACTGGGAGGCAGAACTGATCCTGCTGGAGTCTCTCCCTTCCCAGCCTTGGAACAGAGAAGCTGAAGGTGAAGCCTGTGAACACAATGACAAAGTTTAGACTCCAAGCAGGTGAAGGAGAAATAGAGATGCTGGGGGATTCCATTTCTTTTTTTTTTTTTTTTTTTTTT
>NW_003852498.1:244319-262777 GCF_000181295.1 Otolemur garnettii
AGTAGCTGGGACCACAGGCGCCTGCCACAACGCCCAGCTATTTTTTGGTTGCAGCCATCGTTGTTGTTTGGCGGGCCTGGGCTGGATTCGAACCCGCCGCCTTGGGTGTACGTGGCTGGCGCCTTAGCCACTTGAGCCACAGGCGCCAAGCCGGGATTCTATTTCTTGATAAGAACTATGAGTAACTAGTTGACTTTTTTCCACCCTGTACAGTTACTTCAATGTCTGACAAGCATTTCTAAGTCAACATGCTTGAAAGGACAGTCTCTATATTGCTTCCTGAACCTGTTTCTCCTCACTGCCTAATCATAGTCTTTGTCATCTCCTCCATGACATGTCCAGGCACCCTGGCTGGAAACGTGGGTGTGTCTACAATTCTATTCTCCCTCATTCCCCACTCCCCACATCCTATCAGTCACCACATCTTTAGATTTTTATCCCACAGACATTTCTCTATTAGGTTCTGCCTCTTCATCTCCATCTCTACTGTAGCTGCAGCACTGATTTAAGCCCTTGTCACTCTGAAGTGGAATCCTGTAATAGCCCTGACTTCTCTGCTTCCAGTCTCACATTTTTTAAATTGGTTTTCCACGTTAAACACATGTGGTGTATATCAAGCATAAACCTTATCATATTCCTCTTCTGATGAAAGTCCTTAACTGTACCCTATTGCTAATAGGATGCAGCTTAAGATCTGTCGCTGGAGGTGACAATGTGAGTAACGGAGACATTTGTGGGCTACCTTCAGGCTTTGTTGCCATGTACTCAGCAGGTAGAAGAATGAGTCGGCATCCTGAGACTTCTGACCAGGAAGGCTGGCCAGACTTTTGGTTTTAGTATTTTGGGCTTTTCTTGTTTGCAGTATGGAAACAACTTTCTGTGTTGGTCTAACAAAGAGCAGGGGATGTAGGATTCTGTGCTCCAAGTGGGAAAGGGGCATTGGGCTGATCTGGCAGGGGTGAGTGGTGGTGTGCTGCTGATGGCAGTGCCAGTGGTTTGCTAGAGTCTGGCAAGAGCATGATGTGGGGGGTGGGATGGGGGCAGTGGCACTGGTGGTGGAGACCTGTACCCTGCTCTTCACGAGATAGTTGGTGGAGGCAGGTTCTTTGATGAGGATGGCTGTACTGTTGCCTTACACACTATGTATGCTATGGCCTGGTGGTAGTAGCCACAGAGTCCCTATCTAGTCTGAGGGTGTGGAGGACTTCAGGGGGGGCAGGGATCTCTGACTTCTTTCCAGAGCATCTGTGGCTGACAGATGGTCCAGCACATGCCAGAGCATGTTGTGGCAGAAGAAGTACCATCATTATAGGGATGATTGCAGACCAGGCCTCCTTCTCAAATACTGGACCAATTTCTTGGGTATGTTTTATACTCAGGGTCAGGGGGTGGTTTCTCAGAATGATAAATGACTTCTGAATGACAAATAATGAAAGAGGAAAGTTAGTGATTCACTCTAGCCTTGGGAAGCCCTTTATGATTTATTTTGGGAAACAAGGCTTCCCATGATCTACTCCCCTCAGTCTCTCTTCCCTGCCCTCTTGCCATTGAACTAGATTCTCTAGAGTGCTTCTCCCGCCATCTATAGTGAAGGAGTGGGTTGGTTTCTAAGAATATCTAATCAGTTACATATTTTTAAATATAATAACATTAATTGAATGTTGCAGCAATGCCAGATTTCTATAACCATTTTATTCCTTTCATATACCATGAAGTTTTACAGTTCTTTGCCTTTGGACTTGTCATTCCTTAAGCCTAGAAGATTTCTTTTCACCTGGGCTATACCTTGTGTGTGTGTTCTGTAAGTCTAAGCTCAAATACCATCTCTAAGAAATTTGTCATTAACTTGAGGGTATCATGTCTGTCTTTACATAGCACTATCTTATTTATCATAGTATATGAAAATTGTTTTTCTTTGCTTCTCTCCATTTCTATAGGCGTGTCATTAAAGAAACCTCTTTCTCTCCATATCTCCTCGAGGACAGCAACCATGTCATGTCCCTCTTTGTACCTGGCCCATCTGGGAAAGAATAAGGTCTCAGCCCCTTTGTGTTCGACTGAACCATCCTCCTCAGTATGTGAGTTTCCAAGCAAAGTCAAGAGTTTGTAGCATAGTTCAGCAGGTAAGCATCTAAATTTCTGTGAATTTCATAATGCTCATGATCAATATTATTTTAATAATTTTCTCAAAGGTAAGCCACCTACATAGGAACAAACTGGAATTTCATCAACATGCAGTTCACATTGACAATCTTTCTTAAGAAATGGATCTTGCTTCATTAGCTTTTTTTTCATGAGTTGACAGTCTCTGTTTGTATGTCTATACCAATATTAGTCCTTGCTTTACTTTATAACATATAATCCCTCTAAGATTCAGTGTGTTGGCTTCAATACTAATGATATAGGATCTAATAGTTAAGCTAAAATTTTGTAAATTCGTCATTCTCGTAATGAGTAAATGATTACTTTACAATAACATTTCATATTAGGTTTTTTAATGACACTGAAAACACTTTATAAACAAAGAATCATCATGGCTTTAGGAGAAAAGATCATTTGTCCTGGTTTTTTTGGTGAGGAATCCAGTGCAAAGTGCTATTAAGAAATTCATTCAGGGCTATAGAGTATCATCAGAAAATATAGTCAGCACTCTGTCTCCATGGGGGAAGCATCTGTAGGTTCAACCAACAATGAACTGAAAATATTCCAGAAAATAAAAAACCAGTACAACGATACAAAGCAATGCCAATAAAAATATAGTCTAACAACTATTTGTATATAATTTATATCAAATTAGGCACCTGCAGTAATGTAGAGGATATGTAAAGTCTATGGGAAGAGGCATGTGCATTATATGCAACCCTACACCATTTTATCTAAGGGGCCTGAGCCTCCACAGATTTTGGGATCTGCACAGGTTCTGGGACCACCCCTGCTACCCCGCCTGGTTACTGAAGGACAACTATAAATCTCCTTTACTTGTGATGTTTTCCTTTTGTTCTTGTTATTTCATTTTTAAATGAAAGACAAATAATTGGAAAACAAGTTAAGCTCTTCTGGAAGTTTACAGAGATGCTCTTAGATGTCAGAGTATCCTTGAGGAAAGTCCAAAATACAGGAAATTGTACCTGGGAGAAAAACAGGAATGTCTCACAATCTATACTGCTGGCGGCCTGCAGGATGGGACTTTCCAACAAGCTGCTAGAATATCCAGCGCTTCAGTTCTGAAACTGCCTTCCCTTCTCAGCCTGCAGGGGTCTTGCCATAGAAGGGAGGTGAGATCTATCTGTGAGGGAGCCCCCCGGGAGCGGTAGCTCCCTCCTTGACAACAGCCCAGTGTTGGTCGCAGAGCAGTCAAACAGCATCTGTTGGATTCTAAAATTGTTTCCTTTCCATTTAACTTTATGTCTTGGACGCGTTTGCTTGTTATTAAAAATATTCCAAGCATTATCTCTGCTAGTTGTATTATGTCATTGGGCAGAGTATAATTTATTTTATAATTTCTACATCATTGGGTATCTTAAGTGTTTCTAGATGTTTGCTACCATTCTTGTATACAAGTTCATGTTCCCATGTGTAAAGCTTTGTGGGGAGCAAGAACCCTAACTTAGAAGTATTTTGGAATTCCTATCTGCACTGCCAAATTACATTACATATAACAAAACAGATGATCAACATATGAAGCAGAAAGCATTAAATATATCTAGAATATTATGTTGAGGTGAAAAATTTTAGCATAGGTGATTATATTACTCTTTGATGTTGCATGCAGACTCAAAGACTTCTTTCTCTAAATCTTCTATGTCTGATGAATATATTCCTATTTATTCTGAAGTTGATTAGAAGTTTATTCTAAGTTGACATCTAACTTCTAGTTGACAACCTACAAAGCAATTGCTAACTAGTTTTTAAATTGGAAGTATAGAGATAGAAATATGTTAAAGAAAAAAGTAAGACAAATAGTAGAACTGACAGATGTCAAACTCATCATCATTATGTAATTCTAGAATTACACAGAAGAGCAACAAAAGTTATTTACTTTTTAAAATTAAAAAAACCCCCAAGAAATCAGAAGTTAGAGATATTTTTAAAAGTGCACAAATGGAAAGGAATGGGGGAATATTTCCTTCTGTTAGTTGGTTTGGGTCAACACTATGCCTTGCCTCCCACACACTTTCTTTTCTTTTTTTCTCCAACTGAACAGAAGATTGAATTCCAAGTTAAACATTTTTGTAATCTAGGTAGCCACTGGGTTGCAAAGCAAACATAGCTAATATAGAAGGAAGCTTTCCATGTACCAGCTGGGGCTAGACTGAATGTCACTGCTCAGCTTTCTAAACTCTGCATCTAGAAAATGTCCATCGCAAAAGGAAGGACACACACCCAGCTTTCTCATACGTTATTTCCCCGCAATTGCTGACCAGATAGGGGTGGAATTCTGTTCCTGATGTGTGGGTGGGATGCCCTCCTCCAGCTGTGTCTTCTGCTGCCAGCCAGAGAAGCACAGAAGGCCCTTTTGTCTAACAAGCAGCGGCTGAGTATCTGTGACAGCACTGCATCAGAGCTGGGCAGCGGACGGAGGCCGTGGACACGGCAATTACATTTCTCACCCTGGACACTCTACCCAAAGTGACTACCATAGTGGTCAGGCCAAGTCTGGACATGTATATATTTATTAATTTTGTTGCTTTTTTATTGTCAGTGGCCAAAGAGTAGATTCCTTTGCAGGTACTACAATACATCAAATAGCAATTATGAGTGCACTTAATCAATGCTTCTTGTAAAAAATAAAGTCAGAAGAACATTTTCTTACCCAGTTATGGAAAGTAAAAGGCAATCCTCTGCTGAGTTGGGAAGGTTAATTCCAGAGAAGTCCTGACATTGGCCTGAGCAATTTTACGATAATATGAAATGAACTTTCATTGCACTGACTCCTGATCAAGACATAGAACATGCTTTTGAGAAGCTTCTATTTTTTATTGATTAGCAATTATTATAAGTGAGATAGATCATTGGTGTCTGGTCTCATTGAGACTCCTACAGGGCTCTGTCACTTGGCTGATTGTATAGCAACAATACGCCTATGTGATCAGCTGAGTTAAGAAAACCTGGCTGAGATTGCATTTTAGGTCACCTTCATGTCCATAGTTCTTGGGCCCAGAAAGGGTATCCTCACATGACCTTAAAGAGAGAGAGGGCAACAGTACCTCCCTGTTAACTACTCTGAAACTCTTTTCTTGAGCTAGACTTTGGCTGTGATGCACATCTTTAATGCAACTTCTATATACTAAAAGGATATACTATCCTTTTTTTATAAAAAATACTAAATTTTCAAGCATTGTCACTTGTGTCCTGTGAGTCTTTGTTAGTAACAGATGTCTGTCTACCTGCTAAAGTTGATGTGTGTCTGCTGGCCCAGGTAAAGGTAGATTGCATTAATAAGGAAATATTATCAACTGGCAGAAAGAGAAATTGTGTCCTTCCTTCGACAGGCAAGGCAATTGGACAAATCTACAACCACCCAAAGATCCATTTTTCTGGCCACTTTTCATAGAGTTTGTTTTTAGATAAATAGACAATGCTGGTTTCACTGACACAAGCCATTAACTTTTCAGCTTATAAAAGCCTTTAAAAATAATCTAAGCTGCAGCGAGCTAACACAACAGATATTAATGAGCATCTCAGTGAATGAAATTAGGGAACTTACATATTTATTGCCTAGTTGTAGGGAGGATTCATCAAGTTGTCAGTTCTTGCTTTTTCCTTGTGCAGAGTGCTCACCTAAGAACAGAAGATATGTTTTGATCTACAAGCTCAGAGAGTGACTGGAGATGAAAATAAAGTTTGTTGGCTTGCTTTTAGTTTTTCAGAAAGCCCAATTATTCTGCAAGATTGTCATCAGAGCCACAATTTGCCTTTTGGTATAGCCTAGAAATGACTCACGAAGATTTATGGGCTTTTCTCTGACATCCCCCATTTTTACCCTAAAGGACAATGCTTATAACTCCCTGGGGGTGGAGGTGAGTTGGGAGATGGTAATAGCAGAGAGCCCCTGGGAAATGAGTGACTGATTTTCAGTTGTTACGTGAGCTGGTTTTGCTAAGCAAACCCATATCCTATATTTAAAGTGCCATTTTATCAGGAAGACATTTTAGGGTCCTTCTGTTTAATTCAATGAGAGTTTTGTGAAAATGAATTTATGGGCCAACATGGACACTTTAGTGACATAGAGACAAGCACAGACAATATTATGCAAAATTACAGAGCTTTATCGCCCTCCAATATAAAGGTAAATATTAACCTGGGATGATAGCAAGCTAAGAGGCCCCAAGCATTTTTTGCATGACACTTGGATCTGTGACATTTTTCACATTACCTGTGTCCTTCAACCAAGTATCAACATTAGTCACACTATATAAAAGCAATATAGGTCAAAATCTGCAGCTTAGAATAAATGTCATCATTTGGATCCAGCTTTTGTTTGCCAGTGGTTAGGAACCCTATCCTCTGGGAGATCTGGATGTCACCTGTTACTTACACAATCGTGGAATAATAAATAAGCACCAGAGACATATGGGGCAAGTAAATGCAGAACCCTTCATCAAATGCCGCTTAGAGCCTGTGCTCTGAGAAACACCAGGCCCAGTGTGGCAGCCCCCACAGCCCCTCTCACCTGGCAACTTCTTGTGCAATATTATTTGCTGTGAAAAAGACACAGTATCTGCCTGGAACCCAGGGCTATGAATCCCAGGAATGAAAGGTCAATAAAAGAAACATTTATTGAACCCCTGCTGTCTGCCTGAAGTCATGTAAAGCAAATCGTGTGAAAATCTTTAAAATCCTTAATACCTTTTCAAAATTGAAACCTGTCTAATTGAACCTAGAAAATGCTGGAGATGCTTCATAACAATGTGATTTTCGTAACACTTATCATGATGATATCTGTGGTGAAAGCAAACAAAACACACACCTGGGGAAAAAAACAACTGGAAGGAGATATACTAGATGCCAGTAGTGGTTGTATCAAGGTTGTATCACGTGAATAGCTTTAAGTTTTATTTTCTAGTCTCTTTCTAAATGCTATTGTTTCTATTTTTCATTATGCATAATGGGATCAAATATTAAAATGGTTTTTTAAGCCATGAAGCAACACTGTAGGGCAGTAATATGTGTCAGCTTGCCAAATAAACAATATGTTAGGATGGAGGAAAGACCATTTACTGCTGGATAGTCAAGTGAGCCGTGGAGGGAACGCAGAGAGTGAGACAAATGTTGAAGGGTGGAGGAAACAGAAGATGAATCTAGGTATGGTTGTGTACATCTGGGGATGTTTGCTCATTTTTACCCATTTGTTCATTTTTTTTTCTTTATGAACAAGTTTTATTTGCAAAAAAAAAATAAAACAGATGATTATGTATTGAATGAATAATTATCATACTAGACTATTATAATTAGCTCTTAGTATACCAATCATACATGAATCGTATGTGATGACTGAGAGGGGGCAGTGAGAGTTATAAAGGAAAGCTTGAGCTCATCAGGGAAGACAGTATGGGGAAGGATCTGAATGAAGTTTGGGGTAGTAAGAGGTAGAGAAGGCTAGCACCCCATGGGAGTCTAAGAGGATTGAACTTAGGTAACATGAGTTTATCGGAGTCCCTAAGCAAAGAAATATGACAATGAACTTAGATCTGCTTTTTCTTCCTCTAAATTGTTCAGAATAAACTAATGCTTCCAAAATAGGTTCTGGGATAGAATGTTTTCCTTCTTCTATGGAGTCTCATATTCTCTAATTTATTATAAAAAAGTTTTCTTCATAATACTTATGCCTTTACATACGTGGATTCAAAGTAAGATAATGTGTTTTAACTTTCTGATATGTGACGTAAGTGATGACATTTAAGATGCATCAGGTTATGTATATATTTTTCACTCAATCATGGTCATGTTTAATTTGACAAGATTTCTTACTAAAGCGGAGCTTCATATGTTCTTATAAAGAACTCCTTGTTCTGCCACATTTAATTCTTTTCTGAAATCATCTTCTTATACCCTAGTAGGCCTTTTCTTTTACACTAAAGAAAGCTCCACAATGTGTCTGAGCTTCATTTTCAGCAAAAGAGCTTCTCTGAAGGAGAACATGTTTAAAGACAGCAGAGAGTAAGGGTGGATGAACATCTAAGAGGAGGTATTCTGTGGCCTAATCAGAGGAAAAGGATTTGGTGACAAGGAACTGTCTTCTTAGGAGAAAATGATCAGCACTCTAACCATTGCCCATCAAAGCTCTAGAAACTCAGAAAATGTAGTATCCACTGCCATTCTCCCTGAAGGGGTGTTACTGCAGAAGTCTGTTCCCTTGGAAACATTACCTATTTGCTTCTACAATGATGCTATTTATTTCCAGATAAAAGTCCAGAGTTTCTAGATTGAAGTAATGACAAATTCAAGTAATACTTATGGCCACTGAAGCTTCAAATTTCATGAATTAACTCTATATTTCTTAGGCCATGAAACAAATATGAAAAATTCTAACAATCATCAATTTTGAGTGATGGATAGCCTGATACCTGTTCTATCAAATCCCTTTCTGTATTTTTAAAATTTCTAAAAATTTTTATGTAGGCGATGGTAAAAACATTGTACTAAACTTGTGAACTAATATTAAACTTAATCATTTCAGGTTTTGTTCTAGTTATATTTTAGAAAAGATGTAAGTATTAGGCAAATATAAGTAAAAAAGAAGATGAATAATATAACTTAAATGTGGTAAGCGTAGTTTTGTAAATAAAACATATTTGAAAAGTTTTTAAATGCCATGGGAACAGATTCATTTTAGGAGCCAATCAAATCCTGTTAATGATAAAGTTTAATACAAGTTGTGGTAGTAAAGAAACATTTGGAGATCATTATGTCTTAGAGTATAAATCCTGGGTATTGAATCACCAATTTCAGTCTTTCTCTTTCACCGAATATTTTCCATGGTAATCAGCTGGGTTGACCTTTGAGAAGTTATTTTGTTAAAAACAATATGATTCCTAAATTGGAAGTTGGCTGAAATAAAATGCTAGAAAACACTTCTTATTATTTTGATAACAGACAGTATCTCCTCCCTAGTCCTGTGGCCTGACAAGTTACTTATGCAGAAAGGGAAACTTGGAAGGTTAAGGGCTAAGGGTTTATGTAACTATCCCTCTGTGGTCTATTCCACTCACCACTGCGATCACTATGAGAATGGAAGATAGCCCACATAGGATTTTCTCTAGGCCTCAAAGAAGGGTACACTATTAAATTCACAACTAAACACCACAAGATTCTCAGTTTTTTCCCTCCCAGAGGCCGTGAGTCTAGTGTCTGTCATCATTTCCCTGCTAGACATGGATAGTTGGGCTGCAGGGGTCCGGATGCCAGCACCCTCCTCCCTAGGGGATTAGGGGGTCCTGCACAGAGGCTACTCCCAGATGTTGCCTGACACCCCAACCCACAGCCCAGAGAGCCTAGGAGAACAGCAGAGTGTGTTGATTAAAGTCCTAAGGGAGTGAGGAAGTTACTGTGATTCCTGCTTACAAGTCATGGGCAGATACTGAAAACTTTTCTTGATCAATGATATAGCCACACTCAGGGTCTCTCATGAGCCTATTTGAAACTGGTTCACATTTAGCCTGCTTATCTAATTTCTGGCCCCTTTCCCTGACCTAGTAGAATAGGCCTGGTTCCTTAGTCAAGGCTGTGAGTGGCTTCTAACCATTGTATGAATGAATCTGGCTCCTTTGCCATTTTGGATGGGTACTCCTGAAATAAAAAGTAGTGTAGGAATAAGGGATATGCATGCATCAAAGAGTGAGAGAGTATGAGAATGAAGGATGTCTCTTTTAAAAGGAGTCTTCCAGGAGGGGTTTGGGCACATCTGTGCAGGCCTCGGGGTCCCTTAGTTCTGCAGCTCTTCTGTTTGCCTGTTGTGGTTTGTTTTAGTTTGAATTTCCTATTTAAACTGGAGCCATATTAAACTTTCGATAGCCTGATCTTGATTTGAGATGATATTTATAGCTTTCTGTTTTACAAAATTGTTTTTAGCTACTAGAAATACTTATACTGTAGTTTATCATTCTGTAGCTCTCACTTTACATAACACATGCATTCTTGGACTATTTTGCATAAATAAAACAGGGAGGGGGGTAGAATATTATAAATATATTACCGTAACATGATATTTAAATTAGAGCCACATGGATTGTTTTGTAAAATTAATACTTACTTTTATTTTACTGTTTTGTGATGTCAACGTTTTAAATATCTGCTCTACTCAAAAAAGAAAAATATCTGTGATTTTTTTTATTTTTAAAAGATATCCAGCATCTCCTTCTTTATTGTTGTTGATACAAATACAATTTGTACAAATAATATAAATATGTGACAAATTGGATAAAGAAATGCAAATTTATCAGCAGGATATTATTGAGAAGCTCAACTAAAATTATATGAAATGATTTAAAACATGATTTACATTTTCACTGATGACTATGTCCTGGTTCTAGTTGACTTTACACAGACTTTACCAACAATGAAACAAGACAACAATAATAAAAAAATGAACAACCTTAGTGCTTTTTCTACCTCTCCTGCCTACAAATTAGGAAATCTCCCTAGCCACCCTCCATTCACTAGACAGCCACCCCAAAAGGCCAGGTAGTACAATATTCTTATCCAAAATGGCATTTCGGGGGCTCATTTTTTTCTTCATAGGACAATGTTGCATTTATTAAGAGTTACTAATTGACTATTTCTAAGGAACTTGTGCTTTTTGGCTATGTTTCACATGAACAAAATCCAAGGCCAGAGTTTGATTTTGAGATAACCACTTTTCATCTGGGAACTTACCAGACTCGTGAGAAATTGTCTTAACAGTGAGAAGCTTCACACTCTCTTTATCGGACTGAGGTCTATTTGAAACAGAAAACATTAGTTAGCACCAGAGAAATTAGCATGGTGTGTCTGTGAAGGAAGGTGAACATGACACAGACCCAGTGAAGGAGAGACCCGCGTACATGTAGTTTTGTGTATTTCTATGGCAAAACCATTGTCTCTTCAAATGCACATACACTTTTTAGCACTTCACATGTTTTCTGGAATTGAGCCAGTGAATCCCTGTCACTCTGTTCCAGTGGTGATCACCACATGAATTAAAAATTAATACGTGTTATGTGAAACACTTGTCACTGGTCCACATTGCTCACGTCTCCGATTTTGATTTATGAAGGGAAGAATACAGAAATGTTTCCAAGCCTTTTTAGGCTGCTGCTGAGTTCTGGAGATACTGCTTTTCACACAGCCCTGAGATACTGCAGTATCGTGACTAAACTGTCTATTTTAACCAAGAGTTCTCACCTATCCCAAATGGTTTCAAACCTTAACTCCTGAGGTATCTTAAGAGCCTGTATTTTTAATTCAGGTGGGTAGGTAATCTAAGGATATTATTTCCAATGTAACCTGATAAAACACAAAAACACTTATGTAAAGACAGGCTACAAATTGAGGTCACCAGAGAAAACCACAGGATTTGTTTTGAGCAGGAAAACAATTCATCATGTCTCTCTGCAGCACCCTGGTCTGACGGTTGCCTGGACTGTGAACAACTTCTTTGTTTCAGTCAAGCTGAAGTAGGGTAACCATCTACTGTTCAGTTAAAGCCACTCAGAATCAGCTCAAGGCAGAGGCACAATTATTACCTGTGATAAACATACTGAAAATTTCACTGGGAAAACTATTTTAAAACTCTAGGTATGTTTTCTATGATACTTTTCCTCATAGTTATACTCATTCTTCTACTTCTTCATTTATTCTTTTTTATTTCCCATTTTACCACTTTTTTTTTTGCAGTTTTTGGCTGGGGCTGGGTTTGAACGTGCCACCTCTGGCATATGGGGCTGGAGCCCTACTCCACAGGCGCCACCCCCATTTTACCCCTTTTTCTTGGCCAAAGAGCAATCTTCTCTTTTACTTGTTGGAATTTCTCTGTTAAATAACTTTGAAAAACATTTAGCCAAAGCCAAGATAGGAGATTGGACAATTGAGTTTGTGAACTCCTCCTAGAAAAAGTGCTACATACCTCACTGCTGAATTTCACTGTGGGTACCAGATGGCCAAGGGGGGAGTACTTCAGAGATGACCATAGTGATACTGAGCAATGAGGTATGTAGCACTTTATCTAGGGTGAGTTTGTAAACAGAAGTGGCACAATTTTTTTTTTTTTTTAAGAAAACAGGACAAATGGAGTAAATAGAGGATCAATAATTTTTCCTGTGTATTCAGTGGCATCAGATCATCGGGAAGAAAAATGATGCAGCCTTACTTACTGATCATTTCCATTTTCCTGCGTAGTGCCTAGAAGAGAGACATGTTATTAGAATCGCTAGGAGCTTGGCTGCCAAAAACCTGAGATCCCTACTGTTTTCTGAGCAGAGATGCTTCTAAAACCAACTTTAAATTGTTTCATTCCCCCCGCAGACCATTTCCTCAGCTGTGGTTAACACTCATCCTGACATTCACGGCATAGTCCTAATTGGATCAACTCCACTGAACTGAGTTCTAGACTAATTTTGATCTTGCAGCTTCATGTCACTATGTGAAGCTGCTGTCTATTACTGCGCATCCTGCAGACATCAGAGAATGTCTCGATTCATTTCAAGATCTCTGAAAAACTTGTCTTCAAAGTACTGAATTACATTTCCATACCAAAGAATTGAGTTTTCCACTTTCTTTGCTACATTGTTCTTTCTTGGGTCATAAATCACTGTTTGCGGTGATATTGTTTCTAGTTGCATCTTAAACTCACTGATTTAGCTTCTCAAAAAAGCCCTGCAAAATGTCACTCAGGCTACTCACTGAAACTCATCTTTTGTGCTCTTTGACAGGTTGCTTCACACGTGTCTGGTAGAAAAGTCCTTGGGTTTAGAGTGAGAACTCAGAATGACTCATTCTGTACAGGGACATGGCCTCTCTGGAATGGATGCTGGTGGTTAAACCTTGCAATAGTCTGTGGCCAATTAGGCCACTGTTTCATGGGATTGCTTAACCTTCCCCTTGTTTTGCTCCTGCTTTTGCTCTGGTTTTATTCCATTGCTGCTCGGCTCCTGTGTGTTTGGATTTCCTATCATATCTCACCTACCCCTTACCACTGGACATACCCTTTGAATACAATTCTCTTGGCTTTGACCGTGCTTGTTTTATAAAGACCTTGCCTTCCACTAATATATTTCATGCTTCTATTTCTGCCACCTTGACTAAGATACCTCATCATAACTTTTAATCCCTAGGATTTAACCCATGTCACCATTTGCTGTTCATCAACTGGATTTAACCTTGTCTTCTCTCCACCAGTAGGATTTTAATAGCATTTTTTGATTCCTGTGTCATATATAGTATCATCCATGATGATCATAGCCCTGTTACAAAATGAACTGATGTTTTTTGTATGCCTGTTTTAATGTTTTCCTTAGGATATGGTAATGATGCATACATTAACAGCTAAATGCGTACCAATGTAGTACTTTCTACATATATACAGTTCTTACTTGGTCAAAGCTAAGCCTAGGTAAGCCTAGTTTCATACTAAAATCTCTGATTCATATTGTCTTCCTAAAAGCAGAGTGAGATTTCTAATTTTCTGAACTTAATAAAGTCTCACCCACATACGTGAAGAATGATTAACTGTGAGTGTTTAATGGTGCTAATTTAATAACAATGATGTTGTAAATTCTGTTAACAAATTCTAAAACAATGCTGAAAATTCAACAGTAACCAAATAGATTTGGTTAATTGTAAAATTGCCAAACTTCATTTTAAAATTCTATATATTTTGAGAATAACTCTCCAGAATGATAGGAATTTTATACATCTGTAGAGTTCTCTTCAATGGAAAATGTTAACTTTTTTTTAATTAATGTATTTTCAAATCTTCCTATGCAAAGCAATTTTTTAAGAACAGGATATTTTAATAAATGGTCTCAGTACACTAGTTTTTACCTATCTTTTATATGCAACACCCACAGGCCTCAATTTGGATGGCTAATTTTCCATAAAAGATAGGACTGGTAGTTTAGAAACTTGGAGAAATTAAACTGATTTATAAAAATGTTATTTGCCAGCTTGGCATCTGTAGCTCAACGGCTAGGGCGCCAGCCACATACACTGGAGCTGGAGGGTTCAAACCCAACCCAGGCCTGCCAAACAACAATGGCAACCACAACGAAAAGAAAAAAAGCCAGGCATGTGGCGGGTGCCTATGGTCCCAGCTACTTGGGAAGCTGAAGCAAGAGAATCGCTTAAGCCCAAGAGTTTGAGGTTGCTGTGAGCTGTGACACAATAGCACTTTACTAAGGGTGACATAGTAAAACTCTGTCTCAAAAAGAAAAAAATGTTATTTCTCTCTGAAAATGGGTAAGAAAACATATTTCAGACATTATTACATTTTTCACTCACTCCCAAAGGGAAAAACATTGGTTTTTATGTTGTTATTGTTCTTCTTCTTTTCCACCAATGCTAAATAAACACTGTTGTTTTGGTCTCCTAACTTCCCCTTGCACTGCTGTGATCGTGAGTCACACCATCCCTGTGGTGCACAGTGAGGGGCTGGCCTCAGGAACAGCACTCATTCCGTCCTGGGGAACACTGTCCATGGGGTAAACAGAGACTAATGAGGCTTATAGATCTTATAAATATAACCAGTTTTTACCTTTTAATATGAGACTTAGGTAGAGTTTTGTTTGGTGCAATATTTAGAATCAAAGTGGGGAAAGGGATCTATTTTATTCAACATTTAAAAATTTAACTCAACAAATTATCTGATACAGGTCTTCTGAACATTGTATACAATGCGATGCAATGTGAACAGTATGTAGTTTGTGACTTGGAGGGGAGTTTCCTGACTTTCAGGGGAGCCAGGTGCATAAAGAAGTAACTATACCATAGTATGATCCATTTAATCAACAAATTCTCTGCAATTAAAATTAAAGAACAATCCATACCATTTGAAAAAGTGATCTCTTGTAAAAATATGGAGTAAATTGGTGTTGGAGTCAGTTCCTAATGGGTAAAGTTGGAGATTTGGTGGGTTGTAGAAGCCAAGAGGTGGGCTGGACTTTGCAGGAGAGGGAAGAGTATGTATGAAGGCATCAGGACATGACACTGCTTGACACCACCAGGGCTGGCTTCTGGAACAGAAAGATAGACTGGCACTAAGATACCACAGGGTCTGCTAAGCCATGAAGCTGAAGGGAGATTCAGGTGCAGGGTTTAGTAAAAATTGATCCAAAATGTATGGGATGGAAGAAAGACTGAAAAATAGTGAACAATATATGAATACAGTAGGGAAACTAGTTAATAATTATTTATCAACATTGGGTCACCAGTTGTGACAAATATACCATTCTAACATATTAGTAGTAAGAGAAACTTAGATACGGGGTATATAAGAACTCCCTGTATTATCTTTGTAACTTTTCTGTAATTTTTTTTCTGTAACTCTGCTTTCCCTTTAAGAGTTTAAAGTCAGTTTGAACTGGGCGTATGTTCATTTTCCTTCCAGAAACACAAAACAAAACATTTTTACATACCTGGATCTGTCTTCCAGCACATTCGATACAGACCCACCACAACAAACACTGAAAGTGTTATTACGATCAAAGCAATAACCACCGGCAAAATAATGCCTAAAAAGTATTGGAGAAATGGTCAGTTAAAGTGGCCATTGAATTTCACATCGATCATTTACTAAGTGAGCCAAAACTTGCATGCTTTCTTCTTTCAACAGCATTTTATTAGAAACATTGTATTTTAGGGAGAGATTTATCTGATTCAAGGGTTCTGTTCTTGTCATTTCTGACATATCCACTTGATGTCAGTCTTGTAACCTTTCTGAAACAAAATGCCAAGCCTAGGAGAGAGTTCCTCCATCTTCCTGGAGACCAGAGGAGTGAGGAGATGGAAGACTGAAGGGCCAGAAGGTGTCCACTAGATTATAATGAAACCTACATTCCCACTTTATATTCCTTAGTGCTTTATGCATGTAATGAAGTTACTGGAAAAAATACATATAGTCCATTTGGGACTGCTCTAGTCCTAATGCTGGCTTTCTGAAAAACTCCCAAATATCCTTCTATGATAATGCCTTAATACTAGGAAACACAGAAAATAATGTGGATCTTGCAGGAGACATGATTCTTAAAAACGAACACCAGGGTTCAGGAGAGGGGTGTGTGTCTCTGTGTATGCACGCATGTGTGTGTGAATAAGTGTTGCTGTAGTGACTTAGCATGTTTTTATTAAGAGGAAGTTTTTTGCTGGCTTTTCTGGAGTCTACCCTCTGTTCTGATGGTCATTTTCTGGGTTAAAAAACTGTAAAGATGAAAGCAAGCAAGTTGTCATAAGGACACAGCTAGTGGAAGTTAAGGTTACTATTTAATTAAATAGTTTCACCTATTAGCATAGTACTCCTTGTATATTAGTGAGGTGGTGAGAATAGTTCCCCAATTTGTTTGTAGAGTGGTTTACACTTCCACTGTCAGGGTTAAATATTTGTTTTAGTAAGTTCTGCTGATTTCATTATAAATCTTAAATGAAGTCATTATAGCCTCCTAAAACGAAGACACTATGACTCAGCAGATCAATAATTTCTATGGTGACTTATTTAATGGAAGGCTTTACATAAAGCTAAAAACAATCTTTTATGATTGCAGCTTTATATATATTCATCTTAGTCCTAATTGCTAAGGAAACTATTTTATATTCTGTTTTCAGTCTTACCATGTATAGTACATTTTAATACTAAATGGAGTATTTTTTAAAGGTAATTTTTTAATGGTAAGATAATGTTCTGTCGAGGCAAAAATTCATTTTTTAGTATAATTTAATTATTTTATTTAAAAATATTTACTTGACAAATAAAGATGGAATATATTCAAGGTATGACATGATGATGTGGAAATTATTCATTTTTTATAGGGATCTCTGCCTGTGGATCCCTTGGCTTATCTGGAATCAGTCCTATAGAATCATACTTGGCTCTTGGTGGTAATTGCTTAGCACTAAGATAAGAAAAAAATCATCAAGATGTGCTTTATTGTATATGGTCATTATGACCAGACTTGTAGAAAATTTTCAAGGCAGGCAGCTGTTAGATAGGATTTTAATGGGATTACACGTTCAGTAAAGTTAAGAAAAGACTGTTCTAATAGGGGTGGCCAGCTTGCAGCCCTCAGGTTGTGTGAGGATCACGTGTGGACACTTTTGCTTATTTTGGTGGTGGATATCATGAAAATTATGCATAGACCTTCTTTATTTGCTCATCAGCCTTTATTAGTGCTTTTATGTTTAATATGTGGCCCACGATAACGCTTCTTTTTCCAATGTGGCACAGAGAAGACAAAAGGTTGGACACCCCCAAATCCCTTCCCTTCATTGGTCACATTCAGACATTCTGCTTATCTACTGCCATGAATGAAGACGTGTCTGTTACTCACTGGAATAAGAGGGGCTGGTTGTAGGAGAGCTTGCATTTTTTCCATCCTCAGTGCCTATCATTTTAAGAAAGAAAAAAAATAAGAACAAGTCACCTTGATGTGTGCCAGTCAGAAGAAACTGTGATTTATAAGTATGAAAGTGCAAATACTGAAAATTCTGTCTCATTCTGACAGCTCTTTGTTTTGTGAATCAACATGGGTTGAGCTTTCTTGGTGAAGAAGGGCCAAGTAGAACAAGTTTCCACTTAGGCTCACAGAAATCATACCTTGAGACGGCAAGAGATTTTCTGTAACTGTAGTTGACACTGAGGGTAATGTGCTGGTTTTAGAATGCGATATATCTGGTTGTGGAGTTTTGCCTGTAGGAAAATATAAATCTGGGGTCAGATTATGGTATTTACTCTTCATTCCAGATTTCTCTGCATATCCAAACAGTTTGCATTTCGGAAGATAGGTGTAAACTTTTATTACAGAGAAATAGGTGGCATATAATAGTACCATTAAACCAAAAGTTCATCTATCTTCCTGGAATGATGACCAAACTTGAAATCAAATTTAGTCACAACCTAAGTATCAGGATTTTCTTGGCCTAAGAATTGGCCAAGAAAACACGAGGAAGCTTTTTAGCTTAGGCTACAGCCTGTATAATATGCTGCATGCAATTCTTGTGGATCCCATCTAAACAACAGCATTATTCAAATTTCAGATATTATAGCTTTAGATAATTGTGAGTTTTTCCATCATACATGCTTAAAATAAGCATGGCTGGAGAAAATTTCAAATTTTATGATATTTCCCAGTGGTTAGAAAGAAAAGATCAGAATTGAGGCTTTGCTTAGAAGATTGAAGGGGGAGGGGAGTCAAAGAAGACTCCTTCATTTTTATTTCTAATCCAGGGGCTATTTATACGGTGTGCCTTATCTAGAACAATTACCACTCAGTTGC
>NW_003852498.1:263355-264169 GCF_000181295.1 Otolemur garnettii
TGACTGCCTTGGCTCTCTCCTTCCTTGCCACCCACACCCCAGCACACACTGCATGCTCATGCATTTTTGACATCTGTGGGTGAAGAATAATGTTTAGAGTCTGTACCGTTCTTGCCATGCTAGAGATCTGTGGGAGGAAGCTAGATATATGCCCATAAGAACAAAGAAAAATGTCAGGCTAGTGCACTAAGCAGGCAGAAAAAGGAATATTAAATGAAAGAGTGGGAACTAGCTGAAACCTTGGTACTTTTAGCTGCTTTTTCCAGTGTCTAGTGATTTAGTGAGGAGGAATGCTCTTTCAGTTGTCTTAATGGAGAAATAAGGTGGCCAATTAAATAACCTATGGTATTAATCCTGGGATTTCCCAAGGGTTAATGTTCAAGACTCCGTGTCCTAACTTATTTCCTTCTTACAGACAGGCTAAGTGGTAGCCTGAGGAGTGAGTATGATCTGTCTGGTTCAGACGAAGCTCCCAACTTCCCTACTTAAAACATGGTGAGTGTTCAGTGCCAATGGTTACTGTTAATGATCTGTGGATAGGCAAGAGAGTTAACCCTTGTTAATGGAAGGGTTTAGAGCTCCTTGAACAGAAACTTTCAAGTTTTTGTTTGTGTTTCTCTTTAAACTGCTGCCCTCAGTTAAGAAATCATTTCTGAATCGAGCACACACATTAACCCAGTGTTATCTTGTAAACCCACACAATACACAGGCATAGGTTGAGTTCATTATATCAGATAATTAAAATCTGAAAATTAGAAAGAAGAAATTGAGAGGAAGGAATAGAAGAGACACAGATATTAATGGGGAATAATCA
>NW_003852498.1:264251-266829 GCF_000181295.1 Otolemur garnettii
GCACCAGAGGATAAAACACTCTAGTGTGAGGAAGAAAATAAAGCTGTGTGTTTCATCTGTATTTCCCTTACGTTGCCTACACCTCTTTCTGGTACTTAGCATCTAACATGTATAGGCCTGAGGAACTAAACTCTACCAAATTGAACAAGTATTGTTTTACATTTTCTACAAGTCATTGCAATTAGCCTCTAATTGCAATTTGATTGATTTCCATTTTAAAAAGGAAAGTTTCGGCCTTTGACATGATCATTCACTCCTCCTTAGCACGGTTCCTTCATGTGGTTTCCAAGAGAGCACACTCCATTGATTTTTCGTTGGCTTATTCTTCTTGGTCTCCTTGCCTGGGTTTCTTCTCCTCTCTCTAACTTATTACCTCAGAGTGCCCCAGGGCTTAGTCCTTGGTTCTCTTCTCTAACTACATTCACTTAATTGTTGACTTCATTCAATTGTGAGGTTTATATACATCAATGTCAATGATCCCCCAATTTATACTTCCATCCCTGAGCTCTTTCCTACACTCCACATTCATAAATCCAGATGCCCACTTAGCAAATAAATTTCATATGTTCACATTTGAACCTCCTCTTAACCCTAACTCAGGCGGCCGAAAACCTATTTTTGACTCATTTATTTCTATTTTATCGCACATGCAATCATCAGACATATATATTTGTTCCACCTCCAAAAGAGATCCAGAATTTGGAGACTTCATGCCACTGACTTTCCAATCACCCAGGTCCAGGCTACCATCATGCCTCTCCTGGATAATTTGTAAAAAGTATCCTTGCTTCACCAACACTCACTCCTCAGTTCTCAGAGTTATAAAACATGAGTCAGACCCTGTCATCCCTCTGCTTAGAATCCCCAGGAGTCCACATCTCACTTATAGAGAAAACTGAAGTCCTTGCATTCGCCCATACAGCCCTAAGTAATCTCCCTGGCCAATCCCCTGCCCCAACCATGTCTGCTTAGTACTGTCCCCTAAACAAGTTCCAGTTCTGTATGGATGCTCTTCCATCACATATTGGGTGACTCACTTCTTTCTTGTATTTATTGAAATGTTTTTAGGGAGACTTACCTGGATTACTTTTTCAGTTTTCCAAACTCTTTCTCACCTCTCCCAAGGATTATAATCCTTTCCCCCTCTATTGTTCTACGTGTGTCTTTCTCAGAGCACTTAGCACCATCTAATTCAGTACCTAAATTAGCACATTATTATTTTTATTGATTATTGTGTGTCCTACTAGAATATAAGATTTTCAAAGTCAACCAATCTTTATTTTGTTCACTGATGTTTTCCATGTGTTATTACAGTGTCAGTGATGAATGGTAAAGAGACATTTTGGCCACAAAAGTGACCACTGTTAGATGAAGTAGACGTATGAGATCACCTTTTAAATCTTAATATTGGGATTGGTCATATTTAAAATTACGTTTTCACCTTCATTCAACAACAAAAAAACAGAGACCTGCTCTGGTGCTAGCACTAGATGCTGAAGGAAATACCACAGAATATGAGAGGTATTATAGTGGTTGCATTCAGGGAGCTCACATTTTAGAGAAAGAGGAAAAAAACACTCCCCTAAAATAAAAGATGTGAACAAGAGATAAAGAACAAGCAAAATAGTATGCCAGGACCAAAATTAGAGGGCTCGCATTGTCATTTATTCAATTTTTCTTGTTATAACTCTCAATAAGTGTAATTTTAGGATCTTCTGCAATCAGATGAACAAAATCGAAATAAGAAATCTGAACAAACACACATGTAGGAAGTGAGTAGTTCCCTTCTAATAGTTAATACCAAGCATTAATGCAGTTGGTGGAGTTGGAGATAAGAATGGACTCTGAGTATCCTTGCACTCAGGGAAAAAAGTACAGTACATTATGGGCTTTCACTTATGGAAAATGATCCATTCCATATAACAATTATGAGTATGACTGGAACAATTCTGTTCTTGGAGAGTAATATGCTGATATAATCCCTGAAGACTTTTGTAGCTTTAAGATTTTAAGTCAAAATCCACAGAGAACTCAAACATACTAGCAAAAAGAGAACAAGTGATCCCCTCTCAGGGTGGGCAAGGGACTTGAAGAGAAACTTCTCTGAAGAAGACAGGCACATGGCCTACAGATATATGAAAAAATGCTCACCATCCTTAATCATCAGAGAAATGCAAATCAAAACTACTTTGAGATATCATCTAACACCAGTAAGATTAGCCCATATCACAAAATCCCATAATCACAGATGCTGATGTGGTTGTAGAGAAAAGGAAACACTTCTACACTGCTGGTGGGATTGCAAACTAATACGTTCCTTTTGGAAAGAGATCTGGAGAACACTTAAATAACTAAAAATAGACCTGCCATTTGATCCTATAATTCCTCTATTAGGTATATATCCAGAAGGTCAAAAATCACACTACAATAAAGATATTTGCATCAGAATGTTCATTGCAGCCCAGTTCATAATTGCTAGATCATAGAAGAAGCCCAAGAGCCCATAGATCCATGAATGGATCAATAAATTGTTGTATATGTACACCATGGAATACTATGCAGCCATTAAGAAAGATGG
>NW_003852498.1:267017-278965 GCF_000181295.1 Otolemur garnettii
GATCACGTCTATGGTTCATCCTATAAGGGTACATGTGAATCTCTAAATATAGAATATAAATGTCTTAACACAATAATTAAGAAAAAGACATGAAGGCTATGTCAACCAGTTGGATCAAAGTATTTCAAATTGTATACAGAAACAGTACACTGTACCCCATGATAGTACTAATGTACACTGCAATGATTTAATTAAAAAAAAGATTTTAAGTCTTGTCAATCCATGATTTCTTCCTACTGGTGTGTCTTTGCACTCACAGTGGCACTCCCTGCTTACTTCACAGGCCAAATATCAAAGGAACAGTTGTCTGCCTTCACATAATGAAAATTAATTCCTGCCCTATTCAGACCTTGCCATTCTGACCTAGCTCTATTCTTACAGCAGTGCAAAAAATATTTTATCTCAAATTTCCTTTGGGCCCATGATGTGACTAATCTGAGATATAAACATCTTCTAACCCAATAATAACTGTGAATGGAGATTTATTTACTTTAGATAACTGTAGAAATACATGTTGAATAAAGAGAAAGTATTTTTATTTTGTGATTTTAAGTTATTAATTTTCAGAAAATTGTATATAATATACAAAGAACAAATGAGATGCTGTGCTAGTTAATTCCATATGTGCTATGTTCATTGATTCTTAAGCATATATTTTTTAATCCCATATTTTAAAGATGAGAGATACTGTGTGGCTCAGAGATAAAGTAACATGTCTGACAGTAAAAGAAGACTAAAATATAGGCCAAGTATGACTCAAAACTCTTGCTGTTTCCTTTCCCTTATGCCATGTAACCAACAGATCTTAAGTAAGTTTACTTGCATATGGCATCATTATTAACTAGATCAATGAAATTTATTCTGAGCATTTTGAAATCTTCAGAATGTTCTCACCTCTCCACCAATATGAATATGGATATGAAAATATTAAAAAGGATTTTATTTTCAAACTTTCATGGAACTCTACATGCCAGACACTTTTCTAAGTATCTAATAAGTGTTGACTTACTCAACTATTGTATTATTAATATTTGCATTTTACAATGTGGACACTGAAGCCCAGAGAGAGTAAGTAATTTTCCCAGAACCACATGGCAAGTAGGTGGCAGAGCCAGGATTTGAATGCAGGCTGTACAGTCTGTGCCATCAATCCCAACTTATGCTGCCTAAGCTGTGGCATTTCAGTATGAATGAGTTATAAGGACGTGACTTTTATTTTTGTTACATAAAATATAATCTATTTTCAATTTAGGCCCCTATCATGATGACATGGCACTCTACCAAGGGCAACACAGACTCTGTCTCAAAAAAAAAAAGTTCATTATAACAAACTGAACACTTCATTCCTTCAACAGGTCAAACCAGACCATGCAGATAGACTCAAGGAGACAGACAGAATTACTCCTAACACAGGAAATAAAATTACTTTGTAGAGTTCACTATAGGACCAATACCTCCTTAGCAATACCCTTGAAATGTGCTAGTTCCTATACTGAGTATAGGGTAGCACAGTAGTTAAGACCTTCAGTTTCTATGACCTTTCAGTGTAGATCAGTGCAGGCACTTATGTGAAATTTAGCAGATCTCTGTAAGTAGACGAGAAATCATTTAGTCATACCCCAAATCTGTAAAATTTCCTAAGTGGAGGGTTATGGCCAACCCTACCACATACATAGTGATATATTTCTCATTTCATAAGTCAGATCTTTTATTCTCCTGTATATCACAAAATTTTAAGTTAAAAATGAAACTCTAAATATTATTTTCCTGTACATTTCTAGCTATAGTGGATTCTAAATGGACATCAGTGTCAAGATGCTGTTATTCAGTTAGACAACTCAGACCAATAACCCCTGGTATGAGATCATCCTGGTTCATTTTATATGAATTCCTAGAGATCAGCAGCCACTACCCAGATGTAGAATGCTGAAAAGAATGGTTATGCTCAGAAAGGATAGAGCATTCTATTTTCCAAAGTCCAGTGGTCAAGTTTTTGGGGACTTTTAAGGACTCTTCTGGCTTTTGCTTTTCTATCAGATTTGATCTCCACAATGCAACTTAGGCTCTGAAAATAGTTAAGGAAACTGAAGAAGATAAGTACAATAAGATCTTTCATAAATTGTACTAGTCACTATAGGAAGGTTGTTGTGATAATTAGTTTTATGTGTTAACTTGACTGGGCTACAGAGTACCCAGATATTTTTTCAAATATTATTCTGAGTGTTTCTGTTAAGCTGTTTTTGGGTGAGATTAACATTTCAATAGGTAGACTGAAAAAAGTAGAGTGTCTTCCCTAATTTGTTGCCTTTTATCCAACCTGTTGAAGACCAGGATAGAACAAAGATGTAACTTCTGCCTGACTGCCCTTGAACTGGAAGATTGGTGTCCCTGCTTTAGGATTCAAACTGAAACATTAAATCTTCTTGGGCCTTGAGCCTGACAACTTCTGGGCTGGAACTTATCCTATCAGCTGACCTGGTTCTCAGGTCTTTGGACTCAGGCTGGAACTAAACCATCAGCTCACCTAAGTCTCTAGCTTACACACACACACCCTATTGGTTCTGTTTATCTGGAAAATAGTTGTTTTCCCCTAGAAAATTAATGTCAAATTGTTTATTTATTTATTTTTTACCAATACATTGAGGCACTTTGGTCCATTTTTGCTCAGGGCTGATGTCCCTAATTAAAGAAATCAAAAGGTTCATTTTCAAGGACACATTATTAGATCTGCCTGCCTGTCAGAAAATGATAAGGCCAAAGAAAAGTGAAATCTATTATTGCTTAAATTTGTTGTAATGGCCATGCAATGTCTGCATATATCTTTTGGGAATAAATAGTCCTTTATCACTTTTTAGTGAATCTTTTCATTTTCTCTTTAGTTCTAAACTCAGAGAAAGACAAATGGGTAGGCAGAATAATTTGGCACTAGAAGGTCACTTCTTTCCTGAACCCTTTCTGCATCATTCTTAAACTGCTTTTTCTTACCCAATGAATACCACAACCACAGCAAAAAGAAAGAAATAAAAATCTCTCTTTCCTCTGATCTTATATACGGTCATCTTACATATCTTATACTTTACACCTATATGAGTACTAGAGTTATTATAGTTATTTGTAATATTGACTAGTGTTCCTTACCTACTCCTTAATGGCAGGTCCTATGCATCACTCATAACTCTTAGTTAGCATTACATGCAACAAAATGAATATTTCTTGAATGTCTTGGTTAATGATGCTTGATTGAATATACCATTCTGCATATTTAGCAGGGGATCATACCAAATTTGAGGCCTTACCAGGCATGCTACAGTTTCTACATGCTTTAAAAAGTGCACATAAATTTTTCATGTTAACCATAATTAAACACAGCTCTCTGCTGCATACTACTTTGCTGTATGAAATAAAATAAATGGACATGTGTTCAGACTTCAATCATTTTCACATTACTGTCACTGTATTTTTTATTGCTTTACATTAAATTAAATGTGTTTATATTTATAAATAAATTTCATTATGTATATTTAAGGCATACAACATTGTGCTATGGCACATATATGTGTATACACAAGTTCTGACTATTTAGCTTGTGAATTCATCCTAGGAAAAATGCAGCATACCTCATTGCTAAATATCACTACTTTTAAGGTAATCCCCTTTGAAATAATCCTCTTGGCCATCTGGTGACCACAGTGATATTCAGCAATGAGATATATAGCATTTTTTTCTAGGATGAGTTCATGAACAAATTGTCAGATCCCATAGGTAGTAGAAACATTGTTATTGTGAAGCAATTAACATATTAATCACCTCACATGGTTATCCATTTTTATTGTTTTTGTGGCAACAGCAGTAAAACTCCACTCATTTAGCCTGGATCCCAGATACAGTATAATTCTTGGTCCCTGGTAACCAGTGTTTTGTTCTCCATCTCTGATCTTTGTCTTTTATGAAAATTTTTGACTTGAAGTATACTTCATCAGATATAAGTATAGCCATCCTTGCTGTCTTTTAATTGTCATTTGCATGGACTATATACCCATACCTTCATTTTCAACCTATATATGTCCTTAAAGCTTCAGTGGGTCTCTCGTAAGTAGCATATAGTTCATATAGTTGGATATCATTCTCTTTTTGTTCCCATTTAACCACCATATGCATTTTAATTGGAGAACTTAGCCCATTGATATTCAGGGTTATTACTGATAGGTAAGGACTTACGACTGCCATTTATTATGTGTTTTCTGATTGTATCATAACTCTTTTGTTTTTCTTTCTGTCTGTCTATCTTTATAATTTGGTAATTTTTGGTAGTGTTAAACTTTGATTTATTTCTCTATCATTTATATATCTTGCTGTAATTTCTTATTTTGTAGTTACCATGAGACTTCCATGAAACATCTTAGTTACCATCAACTATTTCAAGCTGATAACAACTTAATTTCTATCACATAACAAAACTTTGAAATTTTACCTATCCTCTCCCAATTTGTGTTTTTGATTTCATAATTTATATCTTTTTATAATGTGTATTCTTCAATAACTTACTGTAGATTTAGTTATTTTCAACTATTTTGATTTTTAACCCTCACACTAGAGATATGTACGATTTACACACCACCATTATAGTATTGTAGTAATCTTAATTTGACTAGGTATTTATCTCTACTAGTGAGCTTTGTACTTTCATATGTATTCATGCTAGCAATTATTATCCTTTCATTTCCACTTGAAGAACACCATAAAGCATTTCTTTTTTTTCTTTGAGACAGAGCCTCAAGCTATCCCCCTGGGTAGAGTGCCATGGCATCACGCTCACAGCAACCTCCAACTCCTGGGCTCAAGCGAGTTTCCTGCCTCAGCCTCCCAAGTAGCTGGGACCACAGGCGCCCGCCACAACGCCCGGCCATTTTTTGGTTGCAGCCATCATTGCTGTTTGGCGGGCCCGGGCTGGGGATTCGAACCCGCCACCTTAGGTGTATGTGGCTGGTGCCTTAGCCGCTTGAGCCACAGGCGCCCAGCCCCTTAAGCATTTCTTGTGTGGCAGGTCTAGTGGTGATAAATTCTTTCAGCTTTTGCTTATCTATGAGATACTTTATTAATTTCTACATTTTTGGAGGATAGCTTGGTTGGGCATAGTGTTCTTTGCTGACATTTTTTTTCCTATTAGCACTTTAAATACATCATCCAATTCTCTCCTGGCCTACAAGTTCAAGGATCCACTAATAGTCTAATGAAAAGTCCCTTATATGTAACTTGACACTTTTCCTTTGTGACTTTTAAAATTCTCTCTTTGTCTTTTGATAGTAATTCTGATTAGTTCTGATTATAATGTGCCTTATAGAGGACCCTTTTGAGTTGTATCTTTTTAGGAAATTTTGAGGTTCATGAATGTGAATGTCCATATGTCCTCCAAGACTAGGCAAGCAATTATTTCATTAAATAAGCTTTCTCTGTCTCTTCCTTTTGTAAATGCTAAAGTAAAAATATTTGCTCACTTAATAGTGCCTCATAAGTCCATAGGCTGTCTTCAGTATTTCTCATTCAAAAGACTTATCTTCATGTTCACAGATTCTTTTTTCTGCTTGATCTAGTCTGCTATTAGAGCTCTATGATGTATATTTTATTTCACTATTTGAATTCTTCATGTCTAAGATTTCTGTCTGGTTCTTTTTATGAAATCCATCTTTTTATTAAATTTCAAATCATTGCTTTTCTTTTTTATAATTTCATTAAATTGTCTATTTGTATTCTCTTATATTTCACTGAGTTCCTTGAGGTCATTATTTTGATTCTTTTTCAGGCAGTGTGACACAGCTCAAGCAAGGTGCTGAATCTTTGGGCTTTACAGTGCTATATGCACTCACCCTCAGAAAGCACATCTACGGGGGTCAGTGCAGCCTGTGAGGGAATCCCTGGTGATAGACACTGCATCAGCTGTGGCAGTGGGGGTGGGGGTACAACTGCTATTATGTGTCAGAGGCTCACAACCCCTGGGCCTGGCTGCTGTCTTATCTACAGTTGGAGAATTGGCTGCTCCAAAGTGCCCAAGGCTGATAGTCCCCAGGGGTCAGAGCTGCTGCCTCATCTGTGGGTGGAACTGTATGTCAAGTCCCACCTAAAACAAATAAATACCAATTATTTTAATAATTTGCCCCACCTTGACTCTATGAATAAGTATTTCACAAACTTGGCATTTTGACATCTTTGATATATATGACTAAAAGTCTTCAATCTGAATAAAGAAATTATTAGGGTCATCAAAAGAAGTATAAAAATATCCTGTTAACAAATGTGTTAATTCATGTTTTGGGGAATGGTGAACCCAGCTGGCTTTAGTCTTTAGCCATAAAAACTACCCATCTGAAGTTTGAATGTACAGAAATGAGACTGACTTTTCTTGTAGCCTATAGGACCAGTCTCATTTCTTTCCAGTCCACTATTCCAATAAATTTTCCGTAATCTGTTTTACAAAAAGTAGTTTATATTTATAAACTCAAAAAAATTAAAATAGCCTCAATGAGCTTTTTATTACATTTAAAGCAATTATAGTTACAGTTCACATTTTATAAGTACAATTCCTTTAAACAAAATGAAAAGTATTTTAGTTCCTTCTTAAAAGGAGCTGACATTTTTGCAGCTTCCCAGTTCATCCCTTTTCACTTATCCTCCATAGTCAATCCACAAAGCTGAGGGGGAGGACACCTCTCAGGAACTGCATCAGCCCTTTTTGTCTGGATGCACTGTTTTTAGGTTTCGTTTTGTTTGTTTTTCCTAGTGAATGCCCACCTCTAGATTTTTAAAATAGAAATAATCAAAAGTACGATGATGAGGTTTAATGAAGGAAATCAATATTAAAATAACCTTTTTATTAATAAGATATGTAGAAGAAGATAAGTAAAAGTTCAAGACATAATTTATTTCAACACCTTTAAACACAGGAGGCAGAAGGTAGACTGAGTTGATTATTTGGGACATTTACTGTGAAAAGGATATTAAAGTCACTCATAATTTTTATTTTTTCCCATTTTTTTTAAAGTTACATGATCCTCTAGGTTTGTTTCACATTTTACACATATCAAAGGTGACTAGAATTGACAACCTATGAGATTTGTGATATGTGTATGTAACAGGTAAGATAGAGGAAGATAAAAATCCCTCATATAATTATGATTTCAAGACTGCAGGAAGACAACATTGTCATTTTCCCTGACCGATGATCTTCAATTCCTGTTGCTCCATCATCTAAAATTCATTCACTTTAAAACTAAGTGATGATAAGTCATGAACACTTCTTGGAATCATAACATTTTAGATTGTTAACTATATTTTATAACATCATCTTTGTGGATGCCAGGACCAGGCTCATTTAGAAATTACAGAGAAGACACTCTGTACTTCTGGGAGAGGGCACCCTGACAACAGAAACAGACCAAGAACACTGGGTTCTGGGCATGGGATGATTCCACAGCTTTTGTACATTCACTAGACTTGGCTCTATTCACCTCAGTCACAGCATTCAGGCATGTCCTGTACGTTCTCCCAATCTGCATGGGTTTTATTTTTTATTTTTTTTAAACTTTATTCAAATTAATATGAGGGTACAATATTTAGGTTACATTGTTCTCACTTCCTGGGTAAAGTTCCATTTGTAGGAGAGCCCCTCACTTAGGGGGCGTGTTTTACATATTCACAATGTGCACATTAGGTGAGATCCTGCCTCATGTCCTCCCTCCTTCTGCCATACATCCTCCCCTTTCCCCCTCCCACTTTCCTCTACTCCCCAACTGGAGTATAATAGTGTTTTAGGGACTCAACTACAAAGCTCTTAGAAGTGATCAAGGAGTAGAGCAGTGTCTCAGGTTAAAAAATCAATACCCACAAATCAGTAGCTTTGTATATGACAAAAATTGTCAGACTGAGAAAAAATCAAAGACTCTATTCCTTTTACAGTAGCACCAAAGAAGATGAAATACCTTGGAATACATGTAATAAAAGACGTGAAAGATCTCTATAAAGAGAATATGAAACTTTGAGAAAGGAAATAGATGTCAATGAATGGAAGCACATACCATGCTCATGGCTGGAAAGAGTCAACATTGTTAAAATGTCTATGCTATCCAAAGAAATCTATAGATTTAATACAATCTCCATCAAAGCACCAATGTCATACTTTAAAGATCCTGAAAAAAATAGTACTTCGATTCATATGGTACCAGAAAAAACTGAATAGCAAACACAGTTCTTAGAAGTAAAAACAAATCTTTAGACATCACATTGTCAGACTTCAGGTTATATAACAAGGTTATACTAATCCAAACAGCATGATACTGGCACAAAAATAGAGACACAGATCTATGGAATAGGATCCAGAATCTAGAGATGAACCCAGCCACATATTGTCATTTAATCTTTGATTAGCCTAACAAAAGCATGCAATGGGAAAAAGAATCTTTATTTAACAAGTGGTGCTGGGAGAACTGGCTATCCACATGCAGAAGACTGAAACTGGACCTGCACCTCTCACCATTGACAAAAATTGATTCTCATTGGATAAAACATTTAAATTTAAGACACAAAACAGAAATTCTAGAAGAGAGTGTGGGGGAAAACACATGAAGATATTGGCCTAGGGAAAAACTTTATGAGGAAGACTCCCCACCCCTACCCCCAGCAATTGCAGCAACACCAAATATAAATAAGTGGGACTTGATCAAGCTAAAAAGCTTTTGCCTAACTAAGAGTACCACAAACAAGAGCAAACAGGCAGCCCTCAGAATGGGAGATTTTTGCTTATTATGAATCTGACAAAGGCCTGTATGGGTTTTTAAAACCCAAGTGCTCCTAAACATTTTAGTCACTATGTAATATTGTCCCTTGTAATATTTCGTCCTGGCCTCAAACTGATCTACTTTGTTTCATTCTTGAAATTTTAGCCATGAACATAGAGAAATAAAATTAACTTACCTGGTATTTCTGTTGTTTTGGTTAAACTTTGATTGTCAGCTTTAGGGGAAAGAAAAGAAAAAGATTATGAAAACTAAATGTTGAATATCATATCTACTCTCGTAATTATTTCAGGTGGTAAATGAATATGGATCTTACCTTATTTCTGACTCATTTTTTGTCAAATCATAAAATCAGGAAGCTTCATGATTAGAAAACCTTTAGAGTGGGGGGTCAGCCAACTTTTTATGGTTTTGTGGCCCATAGGTCTCTATTGCAACTACTCTACTTGGCCCTTTAGTATGAATGCAGCCATACAAAATACCTAAAGAAGGAGTATGGCTGTGTCCCAATAAAGCTTTATTTTGAAAATCAGGGGGCTAAATTTGTCTTCTTGGCCATTTGCCAAGTTCTGTTTTAGAACACCTGGTTGAGCCTCACCCTCTTGAACACCCAAGGGAACACAGGGAACAAACCCTTCATTAGGTGCTTCACGAATGAGGCTGTTATGTGTTGTAATCCTACTAAGAAAAGTTGCATCTCATGAACTGGGGAAGACACAGGCAGGTTCCAACAGATACTTTTGAAACCTAGAGAACTCCTTCCTGGTAAATATAGTCCAGGAGAACGTTCTGCAAGGAAAGTCACCGGAGAGAATTACAATCACAGACACTTATCTTTAAGGATATGAACCATGAACAGGATTTGTCACATGAAATATATAGAAAATAGCTTTGGAACAAATAGAAGCCCAATAATGATATGTTTTAAAAAATCTACTTATTTCCTTTGTTTATTCCCTTAACTGTCTATATCAGCATCTTCCCACCTGCTCTTCTACTGTCCACAGATCCCCCATATTTCTCCTCTCAGTTCCTGCAGTAGCTGCCTAGAAAAATCTTTTTAAATGTAAACTGGACTCCATTCATCTCCAACCATCAAGCTTTGCTGTGGTAGATTGAAAGCAGAGGCTCTTCCTGCCCAGGGTTCTCTTCTTGCCCTTCTCTGTGACTCAGCCCTTCTCTCTCAGGCCTCCTCCTTTCACCATCTGTTCAGATGCTGCTGCTCAGAGATGTCCCCCCTTTCCCCAACACTAGTCCCTCACCCTGCTTCATTTGCTCAACCGCCCTTCTATGACTGCAGAGACATTTACTTGTGTCTTCAACAGTTTATATTCTGCTAGAATGTAACTCTGTGAGGGCAGACTTCTTTTCCTGCTAGGAGCTGTGATTCCAGTGGCTAGCAACAGGATTTAGGAGAGTAGATTGCAGTGGAAATGTATGGAATGTTTGGATGAAAATATAACAATAATAAATGAGACTAATTATATCTACGTGAGTTCAATTTTTACAGAAAAATGAATACCTTAAAAAATTGCTAGTTGAGTAAGGGTAACTACCATTTTTAAAGCAATTCTTACTATCAGTTTCATATATTATTGGCTGATGTCTATAAAGAAGATATTATCATTCTAATTTTGTAAATCTGCAAATATTAGTTAGATGGATTAAAATTATTTTCTTAATCATAAACTAGGTATAGGATTAAGGTCTGTTGGTTCTATATTCTATCTTCTTTCACTATAATGGATGGCTTTTCCTTCTACTCAATGGTCCAAATGGAAAGCTTATATAAATAACTCCTACTTTTGACTAGTTAAAATATTTCTACATAAGGTGTAATGCTGCATTTGAAAGATACAGTTAAATATGTATTAGCTTCTAGAGGATTAGAGTCCAAGGGAAATCATACCGTTTGTTTCTCTTATGGGTTGTAAGCTTTCTGGTTGATAGACTTGATTGAGAATGAAAAATTTTAAACTTGTATCAGATAAAATCTTATTACTATCTGTTAGTTGAATTCTTTTTCAGGCTTCAAATGTGTAATAATTCACATATAATATGTTCAGAGGAACACAATGTGTAAAAGAAATATAAATATACATTAAGACACACAAAAACTTTAAAATATAACATAGAGCAATATGAAGTCCTTATACTAAGTGTCCTAAAAGGTCTAGAACTTTATGTATTTATAAGTGAATAAATTCTTATTCCGAGGACAAAATCCTGCAAATCTTAACCTCTTGATCAAAACGTGTGTGTGTATGCATTTCCCCCACATCAGAAAGATATTTTGGAGATGAGAGATGATAAAGTGTTTTCATATGAATATAACTTTCAAATTTGGACTCAGTTCTGTGTACATAAACGCTTAATAGAGATACAGGCTATGGAATATGGCTAAAGTTGTGAGAATTAACAATAAGTAAAGACTTTTGCAATTATTCTTGGTTTTTATTTACAGTTTTCCAGAAACACATGTGTTTTGAGAAAAGGCCAAGCTCTGATCTACAGAGGAAATGAGGAGAGTCAAATAACAAATGAGTATGGTGTGCTTCTGTTAACCATTCTCAAAGATGGGTGTTTAGTGAAGATCAAAACCTTAGAGTTGGTTGGCAACTTACTATCTGTTTGTGGAGGTTGATCCTTGAGTTGAAACTGAAGTCTTAGGAGATGCAAATGAACTTTGAAGCGCTGACCACAGAAATACAAAGCTAAACTTTACTCAAGCATTTAATTTTTAAATCAGAAAGCTTAGCAATACAACAAACAAGTTTGCTAAATATTCTTATTTTACATAGAATATTGTGTTTTTCTAACTCATAAGCTATAGTTACCCATAATGATAACATCACTAATAGGCACAAGAAAAAGAATATATGCAGCTATTTCCTTATAATAATTTTCCACTGAGTTCCTATAGAATAATTTGTGATCAATTCAAGTTTGCCTTACTATTCCTCCATATGGCATTGGACATGAGATTATTTTTGGTTTGGCAAACCCATGACTTGTGACTGAGACTTTATTATCCTGAGGATTCCTCAGGTATCTGCCTATGTGCAATGATATAAACTAATTGAATAGCATATAAGAAAAGTTATGATAAAGTCTCCAGGCTCTGCACCTGTGGCTCAAGTGGCTAAGGCGCCAGCCATGTAC
>NW_003852498.1:279167-349676 GCF_000181295.1 Otolemur garnettii
AAAAAAAAAAAAAGTCTCCAAGTGAGAGACTTGGAGAGAAATGGTGTAATTCACAAAAGTAATATTGGGACCAGGTAGGCAATTCGATGAAAGATTCCATTAAGTAGTAATGGATAGTGACATTAAATAAAATTAAAACATTCAATGAAAAAGTCATCTCCTTTTCTGCTTTCTTACAGATTATTTGCTTATTTCAATGAGAAATCTTTAAAATTTCCATTTGGTGCACATACATTGTTAATACATAGCATGTGCTTATATTTTTTTAAGTGAGAATAAATATATATTAAGCCTTTGACAAACAACAAAATCTGTCTAGAATTTCATTTTGTTTACATTATAGCAATTTTTATAGCTACCATTTATATATGCCAAGCAAAATTAGTTTTTCCTTTATGATGGTTTCCTTTTCAAACAAATTTAAGAATAAAAGGTGTATCAATTTAAAGGAAAATACTAAATAAATAATAGTACAGATGGTATACACCTCTGGCAACACTCATAGTTGTCAGAAATAGCGAAGAAAACTCTTGTAAGATGTCCTTGATGGATGTGTAGAATTTAAATCAGCAATTAGAAGAAGGAGGGAGGGAAGAAGGCATTATATAAATGAAGGGGCAGGATGAAAAAATGCACAGTCAAGAATAAATCTGGCATAGTGTGCCGTAGCAGAGCACCATGCTAGTTAGAATCACAAGGTTGCACTCACACAGTCAACATTTTGTCTTACATTTATTGAACACCTGATGTACCCAATTGAAAGACAATTTCAATTCCTTCAGATACTCTAAACAGAACTGTCACAAGAATAGTATGGTATGGTGATAAGTTTATGGGGTTTAGGGCAGGAAAAACAGAGTCTAAATTTCATCTTTTTATTTTAACCGTGGCATGTCATTTTGTCCTTCTGACCCTCGTTCCTTATTTGTGAAACTGATATCCTAAATACCAACTTCGCCTGGCTTCCGTGCTATTAACAACATAATAGCTAAAATGTATTGTTTGTTTGCCAGACACTGTAATAAGCTTTATATGTTTTATTACTTTTAAACTTCACAAGGATCTTGTGAGGATGTAATCTCATTGTACTTATTTTACTTATGAAAAACTGAGGCACAGAGAAGTTACGTAGCTGATGGAAAACCACAGCTCAAATAAATGGCTGTGCTGGTTTTTTGAGTCTAAGCTGTCTGACTTCAAAAATCACTATTTATATCAACAAGCTAATTTCCTCTCAGCGTGATTGGAGTAACTAATTTTTATTTTACGAAGGGTGTGGTGCCTTGAAGAACAAAGGCTTGGGTGTAAGCCATTCTCACATTCAGCCAGTAGCCTATTGAAAATGTCCACGTTGTAAAATTATCTGTGCTTTTTCTATAAAAATAAACTCTATGTTAAACTAGGATGAATTACACAAAAAGGAAACATATCTGACAATCTTTTGTTTATATGTTTTGTTAATTCCCACTTAATAACCTTCTGGTTACTTATAGATGTTATTTATTTCTACTTGACAAAAGCCAAATTTTCTCTTCAGATCTTGAGTCTGAATATCGTATATTCCACTATGAGAGCAGAAGCTCTGGCTTGGCAAATCCCTTGGAGGTATTTCTACCCTGTATCAGAGTTTTACACATCTAATTTAGCAACTATCTATAATCTATTCCACATTAATTCCTCAGCTGAGTCAGAATTCACTTAAGGAAGAAAGAGCAATTGTCCCTTCTCCCCTACTGATCTCCTGCAGTGTGCAGGGCGGCGGCTGCTTTCCAATCTGGTTGTAGGTACCAGAATGAGTAAATTACTGGCAAGAAATGCATCTGTTTTCTCCCCTCTGCCTCTTCCTTTTTCCTTTCTCTTCTTCCCACAGAAACCAACAGGATATGCATAGAAAATGAAAAAAGAGAAGTCAAAGAGGATGCTATCATTTAAGCCATTAGCAACAACAACAGAAAAGGAATCAGGAAGAGGAAAAGATTTGTGGTTTTACAAGGGAGTCTCACACCCAAGCGCTCTACATTTTAGCTATTGGAAAACAGGAACTCCAACTTTGAGTCATCGCTCAATGCCCAGCAAGGCAGTCCTGCATATAGACAATGATGAATCCATGGATGATAAAACCCAGGAGTAGCCAGGGCTGATACAGGGGCCTGGTTGATACTGAGTTAAATGGTGACATCTGCTCTTGCCCCCCAAAGATGTATGGACCTGTGATTTTACTTGGGAAAAGAGTCTTTGCCCTTGCAATTAGGTTAAGGATCCGGAGATGAGATCATTTTAGGTTAGAGAATGCTCTAAATCCGATGGTGTCTTTATAAGAAGAGGAGAAGACAGAGGTGGAAGAGGAGACTTAGGAGAATGCCATCCATACAAAGACACAAGAGAAAAAGGTAGTATGAAGATCTGGGCAGAGGTCGAAGTCATGCATGTACAAGTGAAGAAACACCAAGAATTACCAGCCATCATGGGAGCTAGGAGAGAGGCATGAAATGGGTGGGCTCTCCGAGCTTCTGGAATGAACTCTACCTATGGCTTGATTTCAGACCACCAGCCGCCACCAGAATTGTGAGAAAATACATTTCTGTTATTTAAGCCACTCAGTTGGTGGCACTTTGTCACAGCAGCCCTAGCAAACTAATAACATGATTCATGCCATCCCAGTATTTATAAGCATCCCTTCGCCATGATTATAGGATGCACATAGTCAGGTACAGCCAAAGGAGTTATAAAACATTCTGTTTGAGCTGAGAATAAAAGCCTTCTTCCCTGGAATAGGAAAAACAGGGGGATTTCAACAGTCTTGTGAATGAAGAGAGCAGAAAGGATCCCGTCTCCACTCAACTTATTTAAGTAAAGTGTACCCGGACAGAGTTTATACACACATATTAAAACATGGCCCACAGGAAATAGTTTTATTTTCGAAAGCACTATAGTGCTTCTGGTCTCCTACTGAAAATATTTTTGTATGACACCAAATACATTAATTGTCAACTAGTTATTGAAAGCAGAATTTTTCAATTGAATAATAAAATACATTTAGTCTTTTCTAGAAAGTTCTTTTAAAACACAAATTCATTTATAACCATTTTAAAAGTCGGCATACTCAGTCCCATTTTACGATTTCCATACTCGGACATCTTTTATAGAAAATTTTGTATCTTCTTTAGTATTGTTTCTTTGTAAATGCCTGGCATTTCTCTGCAAGACTGTCAATTCCCTTAAGTCACATGAAAATTGATAATACAGATTGAGTAATTTTTGTCCTACACACCTAAATCAGAGTTGAGGAGCCAAGGGGAGAAAAGCACTCAGGGTACATAACATTGCTCCAAGAATGTAATTTTCTCTGCAAGCCTGGCTGCTGAAACTGCCAGCTGTAACTTGAAACCAGTTTTAACTCTAGCTACTGAAAGACCTGCTGTGACTCTAAGACTAGTTTTACCCATCACCATCACTCACCAAAAAGAGCTTGCCAGCCCCCTAACGCTTGACTGGTGCCAGTGACCTTTCTTTCAAGACAACATGCAGTTCTCCTTTTTATAAAACCTCCAAAGTTTTCTCTGTTCTTTGGACATATGGAAGAACACGCAGTTTGTGTGTATGCCCTGAATTGCAATTCTCACTTCCCAAATAAAATGTTTTAAATGTAGAGATTTGCATCTATATTTTATTTGACTTCAACGGTTAGGAATGTATGTATCTTAGACTGTGGCATTCTGTATACAATAATAGCTACTGCAACCCCAATACACACCTTAGAATAGAATGCTTAAAAATTCAGCCGGGCATGGTGGCTCATGCCTGTAATCCCAGCACTTGGGAGGTCGAGATGGGTGGATTGCCTGAGCTCACAGGTTAGAGACCAGCCTGAGTAAGAGGGAGACCCCGACTCAAAAAAAACAGTCGGGCATTGTGGCAGGTGCCTGGGGTCCCAGCTACTTAGGAGGCTGAGGCAAAAGAATCACTCAAGGTGATCGTGAGGTTGCTGTGAGCTGTAACATCATGGCATTCTACTGAGGGCGACAAAGTGAGACTCTGTCTCAAACAAACAAACAACAAAAAAACTTTAATTCAAGATTTCATGATTTTATTTCATGACATAAAGTCTTGCTTTACTTGAGAGGCAATCATCTAAAATTTGGACAATCAAAAATAGAAAATAGAGATGTTGTGGCATTGATAATGGATATGGAATAGGTCACTTTTGTTTCTCCACATAGATATATGGCATATTTCTATCTGATTAACAAGAATTAGAACTAGTAAATAGCCCTGACATAATGTGAGATTTGTAGTCCAAGTATGTGTATATATATACATATATATATATATATATATATTTTTTTTTTTTTTGCAGTTTTTGACCAGGGCTAGGTTTGAACCCGCCACCTCCGGCATATGGGGCCAGCGCCCTACTCCTCTGAGCTACAGGCATCACCCAGTATACATATATTTTTTCCACTGATAAGGTTTTGCTCTGTCACGCAGGCTCTGGCTATAGACTCCAACTTCTGGGCTTAAGTGATCCTCCTGCTTCAACCTCCCAGGTAGCTGGGATTAAGGTATGTACTACCACACCTGGGTAATTTGGAATTTTTTGTAGAGACAGCATCTAGTTTGGGTGTTTTCTAGGCTGGTCTGGACCTTCTGGCCTCAAGTGACTTTACCACATTGGGCTCCCCAAATGCCAGGATTACAAGTATGAGAAGACTAGGTAAAATACACATAAAAGTCACTGTCCTCGTGTGCTAAGCGTCTATTTTTATTTTTCTGCAGAATATGCTTAGGGTGAGAATAGAGGATAATTGTCACCAAATTTAGATCTTTCTGCAATATACTATCTTAATGTTCAATGTCTTATACTTTGGTACAAAAAGTCAAGGTTGAAATGACCATGTTTATTCCTGTTAAAATTCCTTCCTTTGAAAGCTTTATTGCCTGATTTTAACACAGCACATTTAGCTTCCTTTCAATTAGTTTTAGCAAAGTATACTTTCTCCTACCTTTTGCTTTTAACCAGTTTGTATTTGAAACAGGTTTCTTGAATACTAAATATAGTTGAGGGGATCATGCTTGACAAGCTCATGTTTATAATTGAATTGTTAAACTATTTTATGTGATTATTATTATAATTGGTTTTAAATATATGATCCTGATTTTTAAAAATTTCTCATTTGTTCTCTGTTCCCTTTTTTCTTGCCTTCTGACAGATTAATTTTGTACTTTTTGAGATATTGTTTCATCTCCTTTATTAATTTTAAAATAGTGTACTTATAACCTTTTGCCCATCTTGGAGTTTGTGTATTGTTATGCATTTTACTTCTACGTATTTTTTAAGTGTTCAGTACACTTTTGTATTTTTTTAGACCGTCAATTATCTTTTGAATAGACTAAAAACGAGATAAAAGTCTTTACATTTACTCACGTATTTACTATTTCGACTGCTGTTCGTACCTTTATTTAGATTCAGATTCCCATCTGGCATCATATTTTCCTCTTCCTGAATGTCTCTACTGGTAATAAATTTTCTTAGCTTCTATGTCTGAAAAATATTTATAGAATTCTAGGGTGACAAGTTTTCCCCTTCCGTTATTAAATGTGCCACGCCATTGTTTCCTGACGTGCATTGTTCCTGATGAGATTCTGCTGCCATTTTTATCTCTGCTCTTCCCTACTTTACTTGTCATTTTTTCTTTCCAACAGCTTCTTTCAAGATTTTTCTTTATCTCTGGTTTTCCATTACTTGATTTTTGCAGTGTTTTTCTTTTCCTTGTTTCTTCAACGTGGTGCTCATTGAGTTTCCCAATTCTATGGGTTGACAATTTTATCACATTTGGAAAATATTTCTTCACATATTTTTCTGTCCATCCTTCTCTTCTCTGTCTACAACTTTAGTTCTATGTTTGTTGGACCCTTAGAGGGGGTCTCACAGTTTCCTATTGTTTCCATTCCTACTTCTTCAGTCTCTGTTCTCTGTTCTATCTTTTTCTAGTTTCTATTGCTATGTCTTCAGGTTCAAAAGCAAAACACCAAAATTTTAATTTTGTTGATCTACTCTACTGTAAGTTTGCTTGTATTATTATTTTTTAATTCCTTTTCTCTTTTTTGGTTTATATTCTTTTATATTTCTGATTTCTTAAGATGACTGTTTAGATAATGAAGTTTGAACCATTCGTTTTTTTTGCCTAACATATTATTTTAGTTGAATAAATTTTAGTGTAAGAATGGCTTTAACTATTTCGTACATTTTTTTTTTTTTGGTGAGACAGAGTCTTACTTTGTTGCCCCTCAGTAGAGTGCTGTAGCATCATGGCTCATAGCAACCTCAAACTCTTAGGCTCAGAAGATCCTCTTGCTTCAGCCTCCCAAGTAGCTGGGACTACAGGTGACTACCATAATATCCAGCTAGTTTTATTTTTTTAATTTCATTTTTATTTTTTTTGAGACAGAGTCTCACTTTATCACCCTCTATAGAGTGCTGTAGCATCATAGCTCACTGCAATCTCCAAGTCCTGGGCTTAGGCAATTCTCTTGCCTCAGCCTCCTGAGTAGCTGGGACCACAGGTGTCTGCTACAATGCCCAGCTATTGGTTGCAGTTTGGCTGAGGCTGGGTTCAAACCTGCCACCCTTGGATATGGGGCCAGTGCCCTACTCACAGGTGATGACCAGCTAGTTTTTTAGAGACAAAGTCTGGCTCTGGATCAGGCTGGTCTCTAACTCCTGACCTCAGGCAATCCACCAGCCTCAGCCTCCCAGAATACTAGGATTACAAGCATGAGCCACCATGCCAGGCCGTTTGTATAAGTTTTGATATGTATATGTCATGTTTTCATCATCATTCAATTCAAACTACTTGCTTATTGTCATTATGATCATTTTTTTGACTCATACATTAATGTAAAGTTACAAGCACACAGTGATCTTTCAGTAGTTATTGTTTAGTTCTGGATGTCTAGTTCTTCTGTGATCAGGAGACTTTGCATGGTTTAAGTCATTTAAAATGTGTGGAGACTTGCTTTATGACTCAGCCTATAATCTACTAAAGAATCTTTATTTGTTTGAAAATAATTTGCTTTCTGCAATTGTGGTGCCGTGTTCCACATATGTCCATTTAACTAAATTTCTTAATTATGTTGATTTAGTCTATATAATTTTTGATTTTTTTGTCAAGTACTGAGACAGGTGTGTTAAAATGTTTTCTAGAATTGTGGATTTGTCTTTTTCATTAATTTTTTGCTCCATCCATTTTCAGTCTATATTATCACATATGTAAACATTTTCACTTGTTTTATTTTTCTTGAAAATTAAGTATTTTAGTACTATGAAATGTCTTTACTTATACCCATTTGATTTTTTTTTTTTTTGCCTTAAATTCTACCTTTTCTGATATTGGTGTATCTTTACCACTTTTATTTAATTCAAGTTTTCAGGGTATATCTTTTTTCGTCCTCTTAAATTCAACTATTGTGTATCTCTTCTAAGCAGCCTATAGTTGGATTGTTGCTTTGTGTGTGTTGTGCCTCGTTCTGATAATGTTGTTTTTTTATTTGAAACTTCTAGATCATTGGTTCATTATGGTTACTTATAGATAGTTGTTTTATTTGCCATTTTATTGCTTTCAGCTGAGATCAAATGTGGTATTTACCATCTTCTTCCTTGCTTTCTATTTGTGTGCTATAGGTTACTGTACTAAATAGCTTTTTAAGCTTCATTTTGAATTGATTAAACAGTTTTTAAATTACTTTACAATTTCTATTTATATGGTATATTTTTTCTGATCTATTTCCAGCATACTGATTCTCTTTCACTTGACTCTAAACTATTGTTAAGTGCATCTGTTGAGTTCTTAACTTTGATTTATTCAGTTTCAGCTCTGAAATGTCCATTATGTTCTTTTTTCTGTCACTTCCTCTCATCTAGTGAAATCATCAGTCTCCTCTTTTATCTCCTTTGAACACATTATGAGTATCTAATTCTATATATATGTATCTTTTGCATATTTGTTTCTATTATCTATTGCAATTTTTCCTTTTGGTTTTTAATCAAATGGTCTTGTTTTCCACACTATCTGGTTAATTTTTATTTAGCACAAAGTATGGTACTTAAAAATATTATAGAGATAATTTGAGGTCTAAGATGATGTTATCTTCTAACTAAGAGTTATGTTTTTCTCTGGATATCCTAGGCCCACTAGCTATCCTAGCTTATCCTAACCCAACAATCCAGGCATTGCAACAATTTATACTTGAGCCTCAGTGTCTGAGAGCACTGACATCTTATTTCTGGTTCACCTTTATTTGGCTATTTGAGACTCCACCCTTTAAAGTAAGGTTTATCAGAGCTTTTTCTTCTTCATAAGTTCTGAACTCCAGTTTTTCAGTCTTTCTAACCTTGAGAAGAGGTCAGACAAAATCTCCCTTCAATTTCTAGCTTCTTATCAGCCTATTTGAGAATCAGCAGATTACTCTACAATGGAAAATCTGCCTCTAATGGCAAGGTCTATCTGTGAACACCTTTTTTCTCCTACGAACTTGATTGTATAATCTACATTATCTTAAGTCTTAGTGTTTTCAACATTAAAAAAATATATACATGTATATATAGTGACATACACATGTTTGGCTAACTTTTCTTATCTTCTGAATAGGAAAAAGTTTTGCAATTATATGTACCATTACTGGAAGTAAGCTTAGAATTGATTTTTTAAAATTCACTACCTGGCTGCTTTTTTAAAAATGTGGTCAAAAACACAAAATTGACCATCTTAAGGATTTTTAAGTGTGCCATACGGTAGTGTTAATTCTGTGCACATCATTGAAATTTTTCATCTTGTAAAACTGAAGCTTTATATCCATTGAACAATTCTCTCTTCCTTCACCCACATCCTGCTCCCATGCATTTTGAATAAGGGGCACTCAATTTGTATCACTTTTGTATCTTCAAAAAACATTTATATGTTTTACAACATTAATAAATTATAATCTATAAATTTCATTTAATGTGGAATGTGGCAGCATTTTAATATGTTTGAAATGGGGAATCAAAGTCAGAAGGTCCAAAGCTAAAGAAGGCCTTAAAATTGTTTGCACTCTGACAACAAACATATTCTATCTTCTTTTTTCACTCATATGGTTTTACTTTTCCCAAAATGACTTCTCCTTTTTTAGTGGCTTTTGGAGCCTTTAGAAGGCTCCACCCTCTATTTTTCTATCCTACTCTATCCTTTGTTGTCTCTATGGTATAATATCACAAATATTTAGCCTTCCTCTGGGTGCTTGGGGCTCTGTTCTACATGGAGAGAGAGGTCCTTTGTCCCTGTTGAGCTACAGAATTGGATAAATCCACATAAACACACAGTATTAAGTTAACTTTCCAATGGATGACAGATCTCATCTCCAGCTTTCTCTGTCTTGAGAATTATATAATCTTGTAGGACCTCTTTTATTAAAGTTGAACAACCCTTCGTAGCCAGACCTATGGCCCTCAGGAGCTATACATAGATATATGGAGGGTGCCAAACATACACATTTTAAGAAAGGAAAAAAAAGTATTAAAATTGTTATACTAAATATATGTATACTGATAACATTTGTTATCTTTTGGATCTTGTACCTTTTGTACTTACAGAAGTCAAACCTAACTTGAGTATTACAATTCTAATACATTTTTTTCCTTTCTCAAAATACATATACATTTTTTGGCACCATCTCTAGATACAGATATAGATACACATAAATAATAATTTTAATTGATAAGTAAAAGCTGTGTCTATTTATAGAGTACAATGTAATGTTTTTATATATGTAGGCATTATGGGATGATTAAACATACCTTATTGGTATATTTGTCACTTCACATACTTATTGGAGCTTTTTTCTGTGGTGAGCATATTTAAAATTTATTTAGTAAATTTCAGGTATACAATACATTAACTATAGACAAGATGTTATAAAATAGACCTCCAGAACATATTTCTTCTAAACTGAAACTTTATATCCTTTGACCTTATTCCTGCTGTCATCCCTAACTCTTCACTTCTATCCCCTTTAACCACCATTCTACTCTCTGCTTTTGAGTTAAACTTTTCATAGATTACACACATAAATGCAACCATGCTGTATTTTCTTTTTGTACCAGGCTTATTTTACTGACCCTAATGACCTCCAGGTTTATCCATATCATCATAAAAGACAGATATTCCTTTTTTTCCTGGACAAATACTATTTCATTGTGTATATATATATCATATTTTCTTTATCCATTTTCTGTCAATAGACAATTTGATCCCATATGTGGGCTATTGTGAATATTGTTGCAAGAAACATAGAAATAAATACCTACCAGTGGGATTTGATGAGTATTTATCCAAGAAAGTAAAATAAGTATTTTAAGGAGATAAAACAGGAGATTTTTGCTGGATTCTTGATAGTTCTCTTTAATATTTTAAGTTTTGAGAAACTTCTATGCAGTTTTCACGGTGGCCATACTAATATTCCCATCAATGGTGTATGAAGGTTGCCTCTTCCCCACATCTCACCAATGCTTTTTATCTTTTGTCTTTATGGTAATAGCCATTCTAGCAGATATGAGGTTCTACCTCATTGTGGTTTTAATTTGTATTTTCTTGATCATTAGTGATACTGAGCATTTTTTTTCATATGCCTATTTGTCACTTGTATGTCTTTTTTGAGAAATGTCTATTTACATTTTCTGCCCACTTTTAAATTGAATTATTTGTGTTGTTGCCAATAAATTGCTTGAGTTCTTATGTTATCCCTTTATCAGATGTATGGCTTGCAAATATTTTCTCCCATTATATAGGTTGTCTAATCACTCTGTTGATTGTTTTCTTTTCTGTGAAGAAACTTTTTAGTTTGACACAATTTCATTAGGATAAAATTCACTGTCCTTACCATGGTTTGCTTTACCCTGCACTAGCCTCAGCTTCCTACTATGACGGAATCCACCACCTATTCCCGTCATTCCTTCCACTCCAGCCATAGATGCCTCTTCTTTGTTACTCAAATAACTTGAAGCCTTCCCTGTATCAGGGCCAGTGAGCTTTGTATTTTCTCTTCTCTGAATTCCTTCCCCCAGATATCCATATCTTCACTCCTTGCCTCTAATTAGTGCTCTTCTCAATATCACTTGTTCAGAGAGAGCTTCTTTGAGCACCCTAAGAAAACTGGCACCACCATTATTGCTTGCTTTTTCTTTACTCTGTTTTATTATTGTTCAGAATATGTCTGACTATAATTAAAGGATCCATACTTAACTTACTTATCATCTTTTTTCATCCACTAGATAGCAGATCTCTTGAAAGTAGATTTCCTGTCTGGCTGATACACAGCTGCTTCTCAAAAGCTAGAGGCACACAGATGATGCTCTAAAATCTTTCAGTGTATAAATTAATTTGTTAATTAATTCAAAAGGCCCACATTTTTAACAATAAAATCAGAGCACTGAATTAATAACTATGCCTATCTTAAACATTATAAGGTTTTAGGAATTTATGTCCTGTAAAGCAGGGAAAACACATACAATTCTAAGATAATGGGGAAAAAATGAAGGAGAAATATTTTGAGGATGGGTATCTTTTTCGATTTGCATTTCACCTTTCCTCAGAGTAAGCAACAAACCTCACTAACACTTCTACCTTAAATCAAATGTGTACTTGTTCTAGTCTTGAGATGAAATATTTAAGAGGGAGCTGACTCTTCACCTGTTCAATTTTCCCTTAAGAGTAGCTTGTCTTGTTTTCTATCTATTTCTTTGTCCTGGCTTCTTAATTCTGAATGTGTATGTGTGTGAAGAGTGGAAAGGTAGTGGTGCTGCAGAAATAAGGAATCTGGGAGAAGTCCAGGCTTTGTGGTTTGGAAAATGGAAATGGGTACAAACTCATTTTATCAAGTAGAATCCATGCTGTGCAGTAAGCATCTTGAAGAAAGAGATATCTGGGGAATAATGGCTGCACAAGGAATGCATTTTAAAACAGATATCTAAAAGACTTAGTATAGAGCTGGTTAATCACATGGCGAATACAAAGGGCAGCAGTAAATACCTTTATTTCATTGCTTTGCTTTCCAGGGTGTTTCATTTCTTAAGAAGTGGCTTTGATGTATTTTTTAACTACTTGGAATCAAGCCATTTCAAACTGTGTTTAGAAGCTAAATAAATACAACAGTCCCTAGACTTGAGATAGAGAAGGCATTTTACTTCATGAATTAAAGTGAAATTAAGAATCTTAAGTGATTCATGGGGCTGAGCACATACTTCTTTATAAGTATTAATTTTTATAAATCACAGTCCTTGAATGGCATTTTCCTTATCATCAGCCACTGAATGAGTATTTAGTGCAAAGTACAAGTTACTTAAGTTTATTCTTCCTGAAGCTGCATACACTTTGAAGATACATATATAGTTTTATTATTGTTTATATTAGGGACCTTAATGTTATGAAGTAGATAAGTTTTTGCTTGCTAAAGGCCTCTTTCAGACATATATTCCCTGTGAAATACATACTACTTAGAAGCCAAAACACTACTATAGAAAATGTTCTACATATGAAAAAGAGATAATCTTGCTCTTAGATTCCTCTGTGGGTGATTGTCCCATGACAAATAATTCTTAGTTTACAATTATGGTGTGAAGTTAGACTTCCTTGACAACCTTCTTTATGTTGTGCTTATGAGTATTACAATAAAAACGAGAAAAATAGTGTTCCTGGTGTTTCTGGTCAGGAGTAGGTCTTGGGAAGCCACAGTTCCTACTTGCCATCTCTTTTACTTTAGAAGTTTCCCAGGAGACTATGAGTCATCTATAACTGCTTCTTTTTAAGGATGATAGATATGCCAATAATACATTAATTATTTATAGTACATGTAAATGGTATCTGATGAGACTATATGGCAGATTCCTAACTTTTCTATCTGATGACATGAATAGATTGCTTAAATCACAGAGGTGAATGTGGAACATGCTTGTTGTGAGGAAACTGGAACTAGAATGCTGTCAGAAATCATGGGGGTTATCCACATCCCTAAGTCACAAGTGGCACATGAATCGCCCTGTCTCAGATTCTACTAAAACTTGGCATTTTCATGTCCTGGAGCAGACTCTTATGTTTTATTTGTTTGGGTATTCTAGTCTGATCGCTCAGAAAGAAATTTGATTGGCTAAGCCAAACATTTGCTTTCCTTTTGTTTTCAACAAAGCTTTATAAAGATATTATTTACACATATGATAATTCACTCATTTTAAGTATGTAAGTAATAATTTTTAGTACATGTAGAGTTCTAAAACCATCACCACATTCAATTTTAAAATGTTTCTGTCAACAGGAACATCTCCCTTGAGCCTATTTGCAGTCCATCCCCATTCCCACCTCCAGCTGCAGCTGCTTTCTATCCTATAAAATGTCTTTTCTATGTATTTAATATAAATGCAATTATACTGTATGTCATTGAACATAAGGTTATTGAGGTTTATACTTGATACTGTAGCTTTGAGTAAGTTTTGAAATTGGGTTGTTATAGAAGTACTTCAATTTTGTTCTCTTTCAAAAGTGTTTTAGTTATTCTAAGTTCATTTCATGTCCATACAAATTTTAGGATCAATTCATTAATTTCTGAAAAAACATGATGAATTTCTGATAAGGGTTGCCTTCACTATATTAATCAATTATTGATCAACATGGAAAGAATTATCATTAACTTATGGAATTTTCCAATCCATGAACTTATGATGTTTCTTAATTTAGATATGCAGTATGACAATTAAGTTCATGAACTTGCCACAGTGTGCTTATGTTGGCAGCACCATACAAACAACTCAGTAAGGTTTCATAACCTTGGAGTATCAGTGTCTCTCAACTGTGTTCATGTTGACGTGTGGCAGTGTCTTGCTAAGTGGCATTCTTTATTGTTGTTGTGTATTTTTGTGTGCCATTCCAAGATTGTTAGTGCTTGAATTAAAACAATGAACAAACATTTGTAAATTTCTTGTTAAATTTGGTAAGAGTGGAAGTGAAATTATGGACACTTTAATCTAAGTTTATGGGGATAATGCCATGAAGAAAATGGCAGTATACAAATGGATTAAATGTTTTTCTGAGGAGAGAAAAAGCACTACTGGTGAAGAGAGATCATGGTGGCCAGTAATGAGCAGAACTAATGAAAATATTGCAAAAATTTATCGACTCATATAGCAAAAATCACTTGTGACTATGAGAAGTCTATAGAGAAATAGTTAGGAAAGTCTTAACTAAAAATCTTGGCATGAGAAAGATAACGTGCAAAAATGTTCCTGAAGGAACTACCTGATGAACAAAAGCAAAGGAGAATCTAAATTTTCCAAGACCCTTTGGAGAGGCAGGATGATGTTTTGGGCCATGTCATCACTGGTGATGTAATGTGAGTGTAGCAATATGACCCTGAAACAAAGCATCAAAGTGTACAAGGGAAGTCAGCCAATTCTTTGTGACCAAAAATGTTGCATCAGTCCAAATCAAGTCAAAGAGATGTTGCTTATGGTTTTTGATATCAGAGGGATTGTTCATTATGAATTTGTATCAACTGGACAAATCTTAAAAAGTTTACTAATTGGAAGTGCTGAAAAGGCTATGTGAAAACATTAGATAAAATGACCTTAGCTTTTCACCAACAACTCTTATAACATGGCTCTTATAACATGGCAATGCACCAGCTTAAACAGCACTGTCTGTGAGGGAGTTTTTGTCTAGTAAACAAATAACTGTATTGGAATGACCACCCTACCTACAAGATCTGGCCCCCAATGGCTTTTTTGTTTACCTGAAGATGAAGGAAATTTTGAAGGGTGACATTCTGATAACATTAAGGACATAGAAGGTAATACAAGTGTGGCTTTGATGGCCATTCCAGAAAGAGTTCCGAAATTTCTTTGAAGGGTGGACTAGATATTGGCATCAGTGCATAGCTTCCCAAAGACTTAAGATGATCATATTGATATTCAGCAATCAGGTATGTAGCACTTTTTCTAGGATGAGTTTGTAACCTTAATAGTTAGACTTCCTATGTAATTTCTGTCTAAGTTGTTTTGTAGTTTAGTGTTTAAATCTTGTACATTTATTATGAAATTAATTTCTATACATTTTATACTTTTTGAGGCTATTATGAATGGAATTCTTTTATTTTTAGTCACTTTAAAAAAATTCATAATAATATGAGGATACATATGATTAACTCATGTTTGAGTTTCTTAGGTGAGGTCCCTATTGTAGTTGTAACCTGAACCCAAGAGGTATGCCATACACCCTTACATTGTGCCCACTAGGTGGGAACACACCAGTCCCCTTCCTCCTCCCCTCTCCCCATCTCTCCTCCTCCCTTCCCCCAACTTGAATTAAACTGAGTTTTTCTCTTGTGGCAAGTGTGTATTATATTGTCAACTGGCTTAATGTTAGTATTGAGTACATTGGATACTTGCTTTTCCATTCTTGTGATACTTTGCTTGGAATTATTTTCTTAATTTTAGATTAGCACTGTTAATATGCAGGAATACAATCTATTTTGTATATCCTCTGTGACAATCCTTTATTGGTTCTAGGAGTTTTATTATGTCTTCTTTGAATTTTCTACATAGATGATTGCATAGTCTTCTAATAAAAACTATTACATTTATTCCTTTGAGGACTTATCTGTTATTCATTGCTGAGTTCATTGCTGAGTATGCTGTCTGGAACCTCTGGCTACAGTGCTCAATACAAGTAATAAGAATGGAAATATTTGCCGTGTGCCAGATCTTAAGAGGAAAACATTGTCTTATGCTATTAGATATGATTTGGCTGTAGACTTTTTGTAGATGCCCTTTATCAGTTTGAAGAAGTTATGTTTATTTGCTAGTTCACTGAGAATTTTTCACAAGTAGAGGTAAGATTGTGTCAAATGCTCTTCATGCATGTACTAATTCTACTATTATAGTATATTGTGTTATTTGATTTTCATATATTAAGCTAACCTTGCATTTTAGCAACACATTCTACTTGTTTCTATTTTTATTCCTTTTTTATGTGTTACTAAATTTGTTTGCTAATATTTTATTAAGAATATTTTGTCTGTGTTTATGAGGCATACTGAGCTCTTTCCTTATCTTTTTTTTTTTTCATTTTTTTTTTCCTAGCTGTAGTATGTGAGTAATACTGGCCTCTGAGAATTACTCTGTGCAGCATTCCCTCCTCCTCTACTTTTTGAAAGAGTCTGGGAAAAATTGGTATTGTGTCTTTTGAAAATATTCTGTAGCATTCACAGCTGAAGCCATGTTGGCTTAGAGTTTTCTTCATAGAATATTTGCAATTTTTATTTCAGTTTTTCTTATTGTTGTAGATCTTTTCAGACTTCTATATTTTTTGAGTCAATTTTAACAATGTATTTCTTTCTAAGAATTTTGCTATTTCATCAAAGATGTCTAATATGTTGGCTGAGCTGTCCTTTTTGTGACAGATAATAACAGATTTCTGCCCAGCCTTGATTAATCTTCTCTGGCACAAATCTATTTGTGGCTGTGATGGGATAAAGTATAACTAAACTTGCCACATGTCTGTCTGTTTGGTATAGACTAGGAGAGAAAATAATTGGGTCATAATTACTTGGCAATTATGGGTCGAAAACCTTCTGAGGTTAGTTCTATCTAACACATCAGTTTAACCCACGAACACAAATCATACTTACTCTTGTTTTGGAAACTTTGTGATGTTGAGACAACCTTTGAAAGTGGAATATTTGCCTCTGTTACAGTTGTAAAGATGGACTCATTCTTTGTGGTACCATTGGTTGTGGTTCTTAATTCTGTAAGGAGAAAAGCAGGCATCAGGGGTATAACAGATCACTAGAGATTCCTATTAATATTCATATTAACATCCAATTACAACCAGAAGGTTAATCACTGAAAGTCTTTTGACCAAGATTTAGAAATCTGTCATTTAAATGTTTGCTTTTGGGGGAACAGTTGATTACTATAAAGAAAGTAGAGGAACATTAGACCTTCCCATGTCCCTGGCTGTGGATAGTCTTATATGATCATTACAAAAATCCTATGAATTAAGTAATCATTATGAGCATTATTTTGTGTGGAATCAGAAATAATTTCTCCACAAACATATAAATTGTAACAGGGGAGAACCAGGACCTGAATTCAAACCTTTCTGATGTACAAGTTAATTGGTCATAACTCTGGGCAAAGAATGGCAAGGAAATGGTGGTAAAGATGGCACCATGGTTCTCATGCTTCATGGGAGATTGGAATAGCCAGGGAGAAGGAACAACAGGAAGTAAATAGAATACACTTTGAATTATGCTTAGTTCACTTTTTTGAAGAAAGAAAAAGGAAAATTACCAACAAAGAGAAAAGCTGAGATTTTCAAAAGTAACATTGAAATAAGATAACAGGGACCAATCCATATTTGCATAAATATTATAAAAGAAAAATGAAAAGTTCTTCCATTTTTTCAAAGTCTAGTATGAGGAACGTTGGTGTAGACATGCCATTTGGTTCATGCTTGATATTAGCCAGAGATAGGGGGAAAGCAGTTTAGTGGATTCCTATCACAGAGCAGGATAGAGCAAGAATTGCAGGCACCTTCCAGAAGGTGGTAGCCAATCAGCTTCCATCCTATGGGAAGAGCATCCACAGTGTAATGCAGATTCTTAGTGCATTTGAGGGATTCAACCTGGGTAAACTCATAGTTTGCCAAAGACCCATAGATGGTAAATACCTCTTCCTTCAGGTAAGAAACCTTCAGGAATTGGTATGCAAACAAAAGTGAAATACATTTGAAATACCTACTACAGTGTTAACCCTGCATGAGAATGAGTGGAAATAGTTACAAGAATGAGTGGAAATAATTCAAGCTTTAGAGACAGACTTGAAGTATTAAATTGGAAAGGAAACACTCAAGCAAGTAGAGACATGTCTTAATGTAGGCAGCAGGAAAGCAGAAATTAATGTTCCCTATTGCATGGAAGTGGGAAAGGCCTCATGGGGTGCAGAAAGTCACATTTGAAGATAGATAAACCCCAACATGTTTGAGGCGCATCAGAACAGAAGTTCCTCTTCAGAAATCTTTGGAGAAGAGTTGTTTAGCTGAGGTAAAATTGAAAAGCATGAAAAAGCCATCCTGATTGCCTAGAGAATTCTCTAGGTCAAGCACTCAATAGTCTTGATGGGAGAAAAAAGAATATATAGCTAAAAAAGATGTGGAAGGCTGCCAGATTAGAAAAATAAGCAGAGAAGTGTGAGATAATAGAATAGCTGGGACTACAATGCTGAAGATTTTTCTTAGAAAATTACCTATTATTAATAAGGAATGCACTTTGCAAATGAGAGTAGAGTTACAGCCTGCACTCAATTCAGGATAAGTTGTCAATTACCCAGCATTAAGCAAGCAATGGAGGAATCCTGAATACTTTGAAGGTAAATGAGTCTATTTTTAGATAGATGTGGACCCCAAATGAACAGGATAAATGATATGGAAACTAATGCTACCCCACCATCAATTTTCAAACTTTATACAGAAATGCTTTATCCCACCTGTGGAGGGAAGGATCTGTACGTAGGTAACTAACATTTATTAAGATACAAGACTCGTGAACTAATGTTAACATCTTGAGAAAATTTTCCCAATTGCACTTTGGTTTCATACATAGTCTGTTCTGGAATACTGCCAACAAAGGAAAAGAGGCAAACTATGCAAAGCTATATAGACCTCAGAGGAAAAGAAAATACATTTTAAAGCTAAACTTTAAAATTAAATACATTATTGTCCTCCAGATTTTCTGGCTACTCACTTTCTCATAGTTAACCAGGTGTATTGGCTTTGATCTGTACAGGTGTGAATAGCACTGCAAGTGTAGGTAATAATAAGTGTTGGTAATAATATTGATTTATAAGAGAATTACTACATCAAGTTAACAATTGGCTTTACAGTTAGGACTTGTATTTTTGAAATACATGTCTTTAAATCTTAGCTTGTGGTATAGTTGGGATGCATGAAAGACAAAGCATAGGAAATCGGGGAATTTAACTCACAAGATTTGAGGGAGTCATGTCAATACCAGATTGTGAGTGCAGAGAAAAGACCTTGACTACAACCTTCCCCTTAAGTGAAAACCACTGCATAGAGCTAGGAGGAAAGTGAGAAAGAGAGGGATGATTCATAATTATCTTGGAATTGTTGATGTGAGACTTATCTTGTATATTTTGGGGAATTACATTTACTGGCAGAAACAATAAATGGGGACATTAGGAATTAAATGTGTGATCAAAACAACTAACTAAACTTAATAAGGAGGGTTTATGGATTTTAATTGTACAGGGAGGTGGAAGTGCATCCGCAGCTTTATTCATTTGGAATTACATAATTTGGATTACAGTATTGTGGTACTTTTCCCAGGATGAGTTCATGAACTTAATTGTCAACCTGTGTGTCTCAATTATTGCACTTGGCTGTTGCTATATATAGCGAGTTCTTTGGGAAGAAAGAAGGCTTGTAAAGCTTGGTTTTTGTTATTGTTGCTGTTGTCCATTATAGTCATCAACTTCTGCATTTTTTTCTTTTCTTTTCTAGTTTAGTACAATTTTATTAACTATAATCTCATGGTGTACATTAGATGTCTAATCTTGCTCATCCTTCATATCTGCTACTTTGTAACCTCTACCTATGTCTCCTTAATCCCTCCATATCCATGATAACCGCAGTTTTATTTTCTGTAAAGACAGATAGTAGGTTGGTGGTTCCCACAGCCTGGGAAAAGAGGGACAGGAGAGTGATTGGTAGTGGATTCAAGGTTTCCTTTTGGAGAGATGAAAATGTTCTGGGATTAGATAATGGGAATGGTTGTGCAATCTTGTGAATATACCAAAAACTATTGAATTGTACACATTAAAAGTGTAACTAGTATAGCATGTGAGTAATATGTATTTTAAAAATAGTGGCAAAATGAATCATAACTCACCTTGACCTTTAACTGTTGATAATGAAGAAACTGTTGACACCAGAGTTGTTTTTAATGATTCACTGTTGGTTGTTCCTAGTTTGATAAGATAGATGACATTATTATTAATCACAATCTCATCTCACCTGTCAAGGAATAAATAAAAGTAAATCAAACCTGGAGATGGACTGGAATCGTTCTGCAGAGGTACTGAGTAAGCCCTTGCTTTTCTTTAATTTTTCCATTTTCCAGCTTCTTTTCTCCAAAGAGGAATACAAGTGTTGAGAGCCCTGATTTTTCAAAGCAAAGAGGAAAACAACACCTAGTTTTGTAGGACAGGCCCCCAGAGCAAATTTCTACAGCAGATTGATACCTGCTATCTTTAAACGTGCAAAAAGTTATTGCAAAAACTCTAATTTCTAATTATTTAAAATCATTTTATTTTTTCCTATGGGAAAAATGACCTAGTCATTAGGAGCTAGAATGATATTGCTTCTTTTTTCTTTTTCTTTTTCAGAAGTACATTTCATTTTGTTGACTTAGTTATAGCATTAAAACTTCCAATCCTTCCTAAAAAAAATCATAAAGAAACTTGCAAACTCCTATAATTCATTTGTTCATTCATGAAACATTCTTTAAATTCAGAGGCCCCATCTTAGCCCGGTAAGAGCAATATCCACCTCTTAGTCATCTTTTCAATGAGTAGTATGAAGAATAATTTCTGGCATACTGTCGACTTCAGTAAATGTCATTTCAAATGAGGGGGGCACTCTCGCAGGACATGAGGAACAACAATGGGAAAAAAATAATCTGCCTTAAGTAGTCAACGTGACTCATCAGTTTGATATACACTTTTCCATAACAGTATTCTCTTTTTTCTTAAAATGTTTAGAATGCCCTTTTATGATTAGGACACAGGTCCTATATTTGCTAAGTGACACATACAAAATCTTGGATCTTAGAAGCAAGCATGCCGTACTTGGGGAGAAACTACTGGCATTGCACAGTTAGTCCAATGCTTTAAAATTCTAGTATAAAGGAGAGTTTTAAAGGGTAAGTTGCCTGGAGCCATAAATCAGAAGATAATAAGAAATCACAAGAAGAAGATGAGACCTGTGTAGAATGCCTGAGGACAAACTTCCAAGCAAGCAGTGATGGTTTTGTCCACTATTTCCTTCCTTATTCTCACTACTTATTAGGGGATAGAGAGTATTGTAACAATAGAAAGAGGCTGTGATAGGCAGATTCTATAAATTATACTGTAACGTAGAAGGTTGCTAAGCCCTATCACTCTCCGAAAGTTTTCCAGACTCTTATGTGGTTATATTTTAAAAGAAGAAACCAACAAAGGGAACTGTATTCCTAAAAGTTAGATTAGAGACTTCTGCATTGCCCACTCAGATGACGCTAACGTCTAAAAAGTAAAGATGTGATGATATAAATAAAGCATCCCCTCTAGCCAGACGTGGTGCCTTGGTTTTCATGCCATCACTACCTTTGAGATTCTTGGTACTATTAACAGGCTGAATTGAAATTTTAAAATTACCTTCTCACTATTTTACAGCCTCACATAGTTAGCATTTTTTATGGTGAGAACAATGACACTATTTTAGATTGTTAACGTATGAATATTCACTTTCAAATATGAGTAGGTTTTTTATATAACACTCATAGTGAAATTTTCCTTATGTGCTAGATATGTTAAAATTCTGACGTATACATGCATATTTATTATTACAAGAGTAATATGTTGTAGTAACTAACGCTAACTACAGTTTCCGTATAGAACATCATGATTCTGCTCTCTGTAAGGTGTTTTGGAAATGGGCATTCTTGACTTTTTAGAACTATGTCCAATTCCATTTAAGCCACAGGTATTTCAAGAAAATGTTTAATTTGTAAGCATTTCATATTTTACTAAAACTAAAAGCAAAATGTCAATTTTACAACTTTAAAATTCCATGAAAAGAAGCAGCCAAAAAATTCTGTAGAAAGATGTTCCAGGTAATTCATTCCCAAGTCCAACTTGACAAGGAAGAAAAAGAAAATGGAGGAAAGGAGAAAGACTATGTAGAAGAATGAAAAATTATTTTGTGGAAGTAATCTTATATGATTAATCAGAATTTTATTTTCTGACCAATCACGTAACGAAATGTCCATGAATGTTTTTAAACAGTCTACATGTTATAGCTTTATCTGTCAGTTTCTGCAGAGAGGATGAGCAACCTGAAAATCACTGTTTCTAAACCCTATGTGAGATAGATGGCCAAAAAGATCTGGCTCCTCTGCTGACCTCCGGTGAAACTAAATGTCTATTTTAGTACCAGAAATTTTTAGTAACAGAACTGGTAAAGTTTTATGCTTGCATTATAATTCGACTTATGTAAAAATATTTGATTATTAGATGTTTTTAAAATCATGCTGAATAATCACATTTTAAAATAAAGATTTAGGATTTTGTTTTATATGCTAAAAGTTCATTTTATAATGTTTGATAATGGCCAAATGTTGATTTTTAATCCTAGCCATTTGGCCTTTGCACAAAATGTGCAGTGCAGTTGATGTGTATCTAGGAAAAGATCAAGTCCCATCTCTCTAATTGGGTAAGTCTCTGGACGTGAGCCCCGCTCCTGGCAAAGCTTTATTAATCACTTCTGCCACTTCAGTGACTCTGTTGCTGCGAGAAGAATTCTCATCTCAGTTGCACATTTTCCACTTTTCCGATGATAGAATTTCTGCCACGGGCAAGAGAAAGAAAGTTTATGTGATTTAGATGGGCATAAGCACTATTAAACCAACTGTTTTGGCCTATAAACAAAGGAAATCTAATTGGGAAGCCTTCAAATGAAGATAAAGTAGCTTCTTCGTGTCGTATTTTTTCAGTAAATGCTTTCTTTGTGGCTAAGAGAAACATGTTAACCAGAAGGAAGAAGAAATAAGGAACTTCTTCCATATAGACAAAATTTGGGAATATTTTAGGGGGTAATACCGTGTAATTTAAAAATGGCAGGAGGATGGAATAATGTGTACAACTCTTTCGAATTTAAACTTCTCTGGCCTGAAATTAGGAAATCAGATATACCGAAACACTGCTCAGAACGTGAGAATTTGAGACAAGGCTCTCATTTTCTTTACTGTGTGTTAATTGCACCGCCTTTAGGAGATCTGCCAGTAGCCAGTAGCTAGTCAACAAGAGTCCAACTCCCCTCCATACTTAATACACAAATAGTGATCAAGTTAGCCTGAAAAAAGCCCTTTGCCTTTGCTTAATCTGGTCACCACGACAGACATTCTGTTTCTCATACTGGTTCCCGGCAGTATAGGAGCCTGCCTTCCCAGCCTCCCTTCTGTCCCACTCTCTCAGCAGCTCTCACTAGAGACCCCCAGAGTACCCTTCCTTCCTTCCTCCCACTGAGAGATTCATAGTTACTAGATTATTAATGCTTAAAATGTATCTACATAAGTAATACATGAGGTAAGGTATTACTATTGATTTGGAGGATTTTATAATAGCATTACAATTTTGTAACAAACTATATATATATGTTTTGAGAGGCATGTTTAACACATAGAGATAAAATGCCATGAGGTCTGGATTTCCTTCAAAATACTTTGACAACCAAATAAAAAGAAAGAGAGAAGAGTAAAAGAAAGAAGGCAGGAAGGAGAAAGAAAAAGCAAAATGAAGCAAATGTGGTCAAATCTAGATAAATATTGATTGGAGAAAATTGATATATGGTGATTAATTGCAATAATCTCCACTTTGGGGTACATTTGGACATTTTTAATAATAAAAATTAAGAGAAAGTGAAACTTCTCTGGCCCATTATGGTTTTTACAATTGAATGTGAATAATTTAAAAACTCATTTAAAGAATTTCTAAAGAATATAAAGTTTAATTTCTTTTAATGGAGTAATATAAATCAAAAAGCATCCAAAAAAGAGAATATACATGTGTCGATATATATACACACATAGATATAAGCTCAAGCATTCTATTTACTTGCTTCGGAGAAGGGTGGTTCAGTATCCTACTATAAGAGTCACCAAGAGTTAAGTTACCAGAAATGGTTTTGTTTCATCTTAGAATCAAACATTGAAGAAATAATGGAAAATGATTACGATATCCTTTATCTCTTAGAGTCATTACTCCATTCAAACCCACCAAACGAGCCCTCAGTGGTCCTCTGCATGTGTTTGAGTTTGGTCTTAGAATGAAAATGAAGGGAGTAATGGAAAGGTGAGAAAGACAGCAGTAGGAATTTCAGTCATCTATCCATCAGGGTATAGGATTTTCTGATCTTTCTATAACCTTAGCATTCTGCCCATTCCACTTTTCTCCTCCATTGATTATGCACCTGAATAATAAGGCTTATCTCATGTGTGTTGCAGGATAGGCAATGCAGTATAGATTGCATTGACAACCTTAGATATTTTTAATTGAAAGGTTCTAACAGCTTTTTAAAAATGTATGGATAGTAATCTTCTTTAATATCTAGCCAGAAAACGCAGTAGTTGTCACTCAATGCAGTAACAATAATAATGACATTGCCACTGAAACCTGGCAATTAAATCAATTGTCAGCACAATTCAACCAACAAAATCAATCTGTTATTAATATTGTTCCACCTTAATGGCTGTGTGCTGACAAAGGGAAGAAATGGAATATTTAGAAAGACATTTTTATGACTTAGAACATGAAGATTTTTCTTTTCTAAACATAAACTTTGTGTATGTAACAGTCACAATAGCATCACATTCAAATAGGAAGTGATCCAAAAGAACATCATTAAAGAAGCCCACTGAGATGTCAGTTTTGCATGTAACCCAAACTACTAACACATGAATTTCACAATAGTAAAATAGTGTTGACCTTTATAACAATCATATATAAGATCCCAAATTATTTTCTGTACTAAATTATACCAGCACTACTAATTTTGTTTGTTAAAATCAAATGATATTCTAATAAAAGTTATTCATACCCTTAGGAGATGTTGATTTGACAAAAGGATTTGGTGTTGGTGTAGATATTGTTGTAGAAACCGTTGATGGCAACACAAGAGTAGATGTATTTTTAGCACCTGAAAAAATAAATTATGTTAAAATATTAGTATTAATATTTGCATTCATTTTGCCAATCAATATACTGAAATATTTAAACAAATTATTCTATTTATATGTCTTATATAATGTTTTTCTATCTTTCTATCTGTACTGCTGCTAACCCAGTCAGTAGTGCATAGATTGGGAACTAATTTTCTATTTGCAATGGATTCATGCTTAGCTCAGTATTCATTAACTAATTTCACCTGCTTCTCATCAATGACATGAATTTTTAGGGTAGGTGGCAGGAGCAGTTTATGGTTTCAACACTAAATAATTTCTGAGAAAAAAGAGGAGAAAGAAATGTATAAAACTGAAATTTAACAATATTTTTAAGCTAACTAAACTAACCTTGCCAACTGAAATAATTAAATGGGCACTTTCTAGGCAGTGGATGTTTTACTAAATATTTTTATAGCACATTAACATTGAAAAGTAGGAAAATGTCAATATTAGTATAATATATACCTTCTTAATATAAAACATGCTCTACATATATGTATACTGTATATGAAGTATAAAATATAACATATATATGAATAAGTCCAGAAGGACAATAAATGTTAAGAAATTCAACAACTGCAATATGATTAATTTATGCCAACAGAGCCAACATAAATCCACATTTTCAAGTTGTTTATTTTTTAAAATTGTAACAGCAGATGGGCAACCAAAGGCACACAAATGAAGGTAATATATTGTGATATATATATTTCTTTTTAACAAAATTTCTTAAAACTTCCATTTAAATATGTCAGTGAATAGGGCTTCTATAACAAAGTTGGCAAAATCATCACTCTATATTATTTTCAAAGTGAAGTACGTAGAAGTTAACTCTCAGTGTTGTACAAAAAGATTTATTTCACATAGGTTTTTTTTTTTTTTTGCTAAAATTGCCAGTGAGGTCTTCTTCACAAATTCTTTCTCGACTCGGCACCTGTGGCTCAAGGGGCTAAGGTGCCGCCACATACACCTAAGGTGGACGGTTTGAATCCAGCCCAGGCCCGCCAAACAACAGTGATGGCTGCAACCAAAAAATAGCTGGGTATTGTGGCAGGCACCTGTGGTCCCAGCTATTTGGGAGGCTGAGGCAGGAGACTCGCTTGAGCCCAGGAGTTGGAGGTTGCTGTGAGCTGTGATGCCATGGCACTCTACCCAGGGGGGCAGCTTGAGGCTCTGTCTCAAAAAAAAAAAATAAATTCTTTCTCTAGGCTGGTAAAATGAAGATTTTTCCCACATTTTCTTCTAGGGCTTTTATAGTTTCGTGTCTTAGATTTAAATCTTTTATCTGTTATGGGTTAATTTTTGTAAGTGGTGAGAAGTGTGGGTTCAGTTTCCATCTTTTACATGTGGCTTCTCCCAGCGTCATTTATTGATAGGGATTCTTTCCCCCAGTGTATGCTTTGCTTTGTCAAAGATCAGATGGGAATAGGAAGCTATTTCATCTCTAGATTCTCTATTCTATTTCATAGGTCTGTGTCCCCATTTTTATGCCAATACCACGCTGTTTTGATCACTATAGACTTGTAGTATAACCTGAGGTCTGCTAAAGTGATACCTCCAGATTTTTTCCTATTTCGTAGAACTACGTTGGCTATTCAGAGTTTTCTCTGGTTCTATGTGAAAGGTAGAACTATTTTTTCAAGATTTTCAAGGTATGCATTGGAATTTTTAATGGGGATTGCATTAAATCTGTAGATTGATTTGGGTAGTATAGATATTTTAACAATATTGGTTCTTTCCAGCCATGAAAATTGTATGTTCTTCCATTTATTAACATCATCTGCTATTTCTTTTTTGAGTGTTTCATAGTTCTCTCTGTGGGAATTCTTCACATCATTTATTAAATATATTCCTAGGTATTTCATTTTCTTTGATGCTACTGTGAAGGCTATTGTATATCTTTCATTTGATTCTCAGCTTGATTTTTGTTGGCGTATATGAAAGCTACTGATTTGTGTACATTTATTTTATATCCTGAGACTTTGCTATATTTCTTGATCACTTCCAGGAGTCTCACAGTTTGTCCTTGGGGTTTTCTAAGTATGTTTGCATACTAAAAATTTGAAAATTTGAAAAATTTGAAATATTCTAGTAACCAGAATCTACAAAGAACTCAAGCAAATTAGCAAGAAAAGAACAAACAACCTTATTAAAAATTGGGCAAAAGGTATTAACAGAAATTTTTCTCATTAAGACAGATGAATGGCCAACAAACAGTTGAAAAATGTTCTTTGTCCCTAATCATCAAAGAAATGCAAATAAAAACCACTTTGATATATCACCTAACCCCAGTGAGAACGACTCACATCACAAGGTCCCAAAGCAACAGATGCTAGCACAGGTATAGAGAGGACTGCAAACTATCAATAGTACAACCTATACAGAAAGAGGTGTGGAGATTACTCAAAGAACTGAAGGCAGCCCTACCATTTGATCCTGCAATCTCATTTACTAGGTTTCTACTCCAAAGAAAAAGAGACATTTTACCATAAGGACATTTGCACTGGAATGTTTAGCATAGCACAATTCCCAATTGCAAAGATGGAAAAGCAATGCAAATGCTCACATGAATAGATTAATAAATTGTGGTATATGTATACTGTGGAATAGTATTCAGCCATAATAAAGATAGACATTTTGTATCTTTTGCCCCCCTTTTTTTTTTTTTGAGACAGTGTCTCACTCTGTCCCCCTTGGTAAAGTGCCGTGGCATCATAGCTCACAGCAACTTCAAACTCTTGGGCTTAAGTGATCCTCTTACCTTAGCCTCCTAACCAGCTGGGACTACAGGTGCCTGCCACAATGCCTGGCTATTTTTAGAAATGGGTTCTCACTCTTGCTCAGGCTGGCCTCAAACTCCCGAGCTTGGCCTCCTGGAGTGCTGGGATTACAGGTGTCAGCCACTGTGCCCAGGCTTTGGCCCAGCTATTTTGTAATAGCCTGGATGGATTTGGAGAACATTCTCCTAAGTGAAGTATCACAATAATGGAAAAACAAATATTATATGTACTCAGTACTAAACTGAAGCTTGTAGATTAACAATTACAGGCTCACATGAGAGAAAAACTCAAGTAAATTTAAATGCTGGGTTAAGGAGAAGGAGTGGGGCAAGTTCCACACAACAGGTACATTGAATAGGTATATGGCATACTCCCTGGGTAGAGGACACCACAACTTACAAAAGCTAACTGTGTAATCTAATCGTATGTGCCCTCATATTAATCTTAAATTTGTAAAAAGATTTACTTTGCATAAAATTATTGTAATTTATTAGCATTTATGTAATCTTTTTAATCCTGTATTTTATTGATCTTGTCTTTGAACATTCACCATTAAGGATCAAAACACAGAAAGCATCTACAAAAGATTTGGAAAAAGGATTCATATCTATGGAAGGCGTTTTTTTTAATGGTATTACTTGGTCTGTATAGAGTATATACAATATAGTATAGAATTTTAGTTAAGAGGATAAGCTTTGAAAAACAAGGATTTATGTTTAAATCCCAGTCAACTTGTGTATGTCACTATAGTAAACGTGTGTCATTACTATGACTTCGCAAATACAAATTTTCTCTTGAATCTGAGAAAAAACAATAATCTGGCATGTCAGCAAAATGCATTATCTCAGATGTCCTAGAATAGAGTATATTTGCTGTTTAATTTTATAACCTTGAGGTACTTGGGAGTGTTAGTTTTTTAATAGTACACAGAAATTGATAGGTGTATTCAGCATGTAGAGATGTCTTCAGCAAAGACAATAATGACAGAAGTGCATTTTCACAGGCTTTATAGAAATCAAGTCCGGAGCTTTTTTCACCTTTGGAGGTGCACATCACATCCTTGTGTTTACCCTTTCCAACCACCTCCAACATTCAGCAGGAGCAAGAAAACAGCCTGTAGGTTATATATTTTCTGTTAATTATTTTGCTTTAACTATCTTTTACTTCTATATTCCATAATGTAACACTAATTTCTAAGTTTATAATGAAGTTGAAGAAATTCTTCAAAGTAGATGACTTAGCCTTGAAAATTCACCTGTAAATAGCTTGACGTATCTCCATCTGTTGACTTTCTAAATAGTAATGGTGCTTATTTCTGAGCATAATCAACATCTCTCGAAATATTTTCTTCCATCACTTCTTCCTTCCTTCTGCAATATTTGTTGAGCAACTATGCATATGAGCACCCCGATTAGATACGGTAAAAGACTCTCTGATATCCCACCTGGTACCACCTTCAGTGATTTTCAGTTTGGTAGGAAACATAATGTTTATGCACAATAAATATTAAAGGATGTTTTGTATGGGTTGTATGGCCAGTGTTTTTCGAACTGCAGGTTGTCATGCTATTAAAGGGTAATTATATCTCTTCAGTAGATTGCAGTTAGGGATTTTGCCAAATAAAAAAGGAAAGACACAATATTAGAGCAGCATTGCAAATAATAAAATAAGTATTGTTTTATGTAGCTTCAGTAGAGGGAGGTGTGTGTGTTCATGTGTATAAGTCTGCTTGATGTATGTGACAATGCAAAATACACTTCTTATTATGATTATAGTTAAAAATTTGAAAGATGCTGGACAAAATATAAATTGAACAAGAGTTTATAAGATAAAAGATAACCAGCCTGATTTCATGAGAGATTTGACATAGGAACTACTGAGTAATCAGTATTTCCATATAGGGAGAAAGCTCTGGCCTGGGTAAATGAGAGGTGTGTTAGAAGACTACAGACAGTCTGTTTAGATGGATTGAAGTTTGATATTAAAGGACATAGTGAACCTTGTCTGGAAAAATAATGGAGGCCGTATCATAGAGAACCATAAACAACAGGCTCTGGACTCTGCATTTTATTGTGTTTTCTGGACGGCCCTTAAAAACAACCAATAGAAATTCCACTGTAGGAAAAAAATGGAGAAATTGGTGGGGCAGAGAATGAGAAGACAGTAGTTGGATCGAGCTGCAAAAGCTTCCATTATATTAATTGATATTCTCTTCCCTCCTGAAGCCATCATGTGGTATCAATGAGTTCACATCTATAAAATGACTACATACAAAATACAAGCAGACAAATTTCCAACCTCCAGTAAGACTGAAATGTCCTGTACTTAAATACATTTGACTGCTGAATTCTCCTGAGTAGAATCTCAATCTATTAGTACACAATAATATCTCCATTATAAGTTATTTGGATTATTTCACAAACAGCATGGGCTGTATTGAGGGTGCCATGTGCCAGGTTCAACATAATCACTTTCTGTGGGTTATTTAACTTAATCTTGACAAAAGTACTAAGAAGGACATGCTCTTATGATCAGCAATTTAAAGACAAAACACTGAGGCTCACCAAAGATAAATAGCTTGCCCATATTATACCCTGGCAAGTGATACAGTTGGAATTTTAATTCAGACAGCTTTGACTCCAGAGAATTTATCCTTAACCACCATACATCTGGTGATGAGAAGCGGTGCTGTGCAAAGCTACAAGCCCAGCTGCACCTGCTCTCTGCCTTTTACAGAGTGTGCTATAAAGGGAGGAAGTGACTAGACACACAAATGTTTTGCCCTTATGTACCTATAATAGGGAAGGAGACAAAATATCTCACATTTTCCTTAAAAAATAGCCAACATTTAATGTGTCACATAATACATATATGTATACATACACACATAAAATGTTTTCATATTAGACCTAAAGCTTTAAAGGAACTTTCTCATTGATTAAAACTATTTATGTTTGAAAAATAAAAATAAATGTTTATTCACATTGAAAAATTCTGCAACTAGCCACTTTCTCTTTTGATGTGGTGGAAAAGAGCTATTCCCTCTGACTACCACAGTGGAAGGTTTTATTGACTGTAATGCAAGTAACCACCAAATATGCTTTTACTGTATGATCTGTAAGTTCCTTCTAGTTTTGACATTATCCCATAATAAACTACTGGGAGAAATGCTTTATCCTGAAGTATTTACTCTTCACAGGACGTGATATTATTTTTTCCCTCTCTCTCTCTCCAAAGTGATTAAAGATAAATTTAACAAGGTAACCTGAGCCTTATGACTTTGTTTGTGCCAAATCAAATACTGCTGCTCTTGGGATGTTGTAAGAGAAACAGATGGCATTTTGTCCTGATTCCACCCTGTCACCGTACACCCGGACTTGGTGAGCTCAAGGGTATAGTGATACTAAGTTTCCTATACTATAAAAGAATGAAGCATTATCTGGATATTAATAGAATAACTAATTATGCTACTTTGGAGGCTGAGGCAGGAGGATCTGTCGAGCCCAGGAGTTTGAGATTGCTGTGAGCTATGACGCCATGACACTCTACCCAGGGTGAAAGAGTGAGACTCTATCTCAAAAAAATAATAATAAAAATAAAAGTCCTGTGGTAGATTTATGCTGAAGATTCCCATAGATCCTGAAATGATTCTGCTTTCTATGAAGTTCAAGATAGAAAATTCCCAAGTATTCACATGTATTACAATGCCATGTAGAAACTTTCACATTAACTTGCCTTTCTTGTCTTTGAAACTTCAGCTCATAGCTGGAAACCAAACATATTTTTTTTTTTTCTGTTTTCAAAATGATCAGGTCATCTACTCCTGGTAATTACAAAGCATATCTAAGGAAAACATACATGCTTTATAATTACATTTCTAGGTAACTCACAAATAGTCAACACAAGTTAGAATTTTATCCTTTCTCATAATGAACAGTGCTCTCTTCAGTTATCTTTCCTCTTTTGAACAGTAGAATCTCTCTCCTCTATCACATCATGTCTGAAGTGTAGTCAAAATCACCTTCTGAAGAAGAAAGATCTTGCTGCTTCTAGATCAACACAAACACTGAATGATAGTAACTTAAAATTCTGGGATGATTTGAGTGCTGGAAAGAAAATTTTCTTATGTCCTAATATAACACAGTTGATGCATTTTAGAGCTTATAGAACATAAGAGTTTAAGGTAGTGTCAAAAGGTTACAGCACAAACTAGTGAAAAACTTCCCTTGATTTCCTTGATAATATAGGAAAATCTTAGGGAATACTAAATGCACTTACCCTCTGAACTATCTCTGAGAAAATATTTACTTTGCTGGTTTTATCCATAAAGGAAATTTCAGAAGGAAGGTTTCAACATTTTATGAAAACAAAAGAGTGACTTTTTCTGAAATATGTTGTCATAAGAATACAAAATGCTAATTACCAGATGGTCTTATAAACCCCCAATGTATCATTATTAGGTAATAATTTCATAAGCTAGAATAGATCAACTGATCTATGGAATTGACAAAACAATTTTATTTCTCAATAGCTTATAAAACACTATTTTTGCAAATTAATATTGTCATCACACATTGTTACCTCCTACTCACTCTCATTCCCCACGCTTTTAAAACATTTAAAACATTTTTATTTTAAAATAATTGCCAGTGTTTCAGTCATGATTTTGCAGATGCTTATTTCCTTAAGGATCATAGTCTATAATGTAGATATACTTACTTCTTAAGTTTATATATAATGGCAATGTATAAACTGCCTTCTTATAAATGGTAGGAGAGCCCCTTTTGTTAATTTGTTAATATTGCTGGCATTATAATTTTTATTGTTCAACTGATAAATATGACAAATTGTTGTTGCAAATGGCCACTAGTGAAATCTAAATTGACAATTGCAATCTTCTATCACTTATTAAAGAAATATGAGAATATTCTTATATGAAATATAAGAAATTAAAGAATATAGTTGTATTTAAATAAATATTTGTATAAAGTCTATAAAATAAATACAAATAAAATAGGATGCTGCTTTCCAAATTCTCATCAAAACAATCTTATAAAAAATATGGCACCAACTTTTTCTGCTTATCAATTTCATAGCAACACATCTTACTACTAGTATTGATCCTTCTCTTTCCACACAGAAAAGGTCACGTTGGTTCATAGCCAACCAAATCAAATGCAGCTATTTTTTTTCAATTAAAAGAAAAAGATATTTGTGTGATGATGCAGCCCTATGATTTCTTCTAATTGCATTTCATAATATCCTATGGGAAATTTATAAGTAACTTGCTAGTCAGTAACTTATTTGCCTCAATAAACATTAATGAATCTGTTCAAACAAGTGCTAAGAAAAATTATGAAATGGGGTTTTTTTCCTAGAGGAACTTAGAGGCTTTCTTAAAAAATACTCAGGATATACAATAGGATGCAGAAAAATTTATATGCATTTTAAGAAAGCAAAAAACTGTATTAAAATTGTAATACTCAAGTCACATGTGACCTCTACAATTACAAGAGATACAAGATAACAATATACAAGATATTGTGACTATTGATTTTATATCCTGAGATGTTTCTGTAGTTCATAATAACTTGCAGGGGTCCCTTGTTTGAGTCCTTGGGATTTTCTAAGCATGATATCATATTGTTGGTAAAGAACAATAGTTTGACCTCCCCAATCCCCATTTGGAAATCCTTGATATCTCTCACTTGCCTGATTGCATTGGCTCAGATTTGTGGAGATGGCTTCTATAAGTTTAAGAAATATTCCTTAGGTGCCCAAAGCTTTCCCCCACCTCCCCTCCCAGAACAAAATGCCTATCTGGCCCTGTCCAAGAGTTCCGCAAAAGACTCTAGCTTGCCAAAGCCTTCAGGCAACTTATGGAATCTCCCTCCCCCCATGCCCAGTATAAAAACAAACCCCAACCACTCTTGGTGCAGCCGGCATCTTTGCTCAGGCAGGTCTCATTCCCCTTTGATTAAACTTGGCCTGAAGCTCTCCTGGTCTCATCTTTGGAAAGTCCCTTTCACCATCTATGTCTATTTTCTTATGTGTTCTTACAAAAAAGGATGCTGAATTTAGTCAAATGCCTTTTCTGTGCCTATTGAAAGGATCATAAGGTCTTTGTTTTTACTTCTGTTTATTTGGTGAATTACATTTGTAGATTTGGACATAGTGAAGTAGTCTTATATCCCTGGATAGAAGTCTACCTGGTTATAATGTATTTATGTGTGTTGTGTAGCTGTATTCTATTTGCTAGGATTTTATTGAGTATTTTTGTGCAATATTCATTAATGATATTGCTCTGTAGTTTTTCTTTTTTTGTTGGGTCTTTTCCTGGTTTTGATGTCAGGGTGATATTTACTTTGTAGAAGGAGTTGGGGAGGGTGCCTTCTTTCTGAGTGTTCCGTAATATAGCTATGAACTCTTCTTGAATGTTTTGTGGAATTCTTGTATGACACTGTCTGGTCCAGGACATTTTTCTTTTTTTTTTGAGACAGAGCCTCAATCTGTCACCCTGGGTAGAGTGCTGTGCCATCACAGCTCACAGCAAACTCCAACTCCTAGGCTTAAGTGAGTCTCTTGCCTCAGACTCCCAAGTGGGATTATAGGCACCTGCCACAACACTGGCAATTTTTTGGTTGTAGTTGTCATTGTTGTTTGGCAGGCCTGGGCTGGATTCGAACCCACCAGATCTGGTGTATGTGTCCGGTGCCTTAGCTGCTTGAGCTATAGGAGCTGAGCCAGGACTTCTTTTTGTTGGAAGATTTTTCATTGAGGTGCAATTTCTGTGCTTGATATTGGTCTGCTCAAGATTTTGTTTCTTCTTGATTGATCCTAGGGAGGCAGTGTGATTCCAGGAATTGGTATATCTCCTCCACATTTTCAAATTTCTGCACATAGAGTTTTTTTATAGTATTCAGTGATGGTTTTTTTGTACCTCAGTGGTGTGTGGTGTCTGTTGTTATTTCCCCCTTTTGTTTCTTACTGAATTTATTAGATATCTTACTTTTCTGTTTCTGGTTAATCTGGCCAAAGGTTTACAATTTTATTTATCTTTTCAGAGAACTAACATTGTGTTTCATTAATCTTCCAAATGGTTCTTTTGTTCTCAATTTCATTTAGTTCTGATCTAGTTTTAGTTAATATTCTTCTGAGTTTGGTAGGATTGCTCTTTCTTTTCTAGTTCTTTGAGATGATTCATTAGATTGATAATTTGTGCCCTTTCCAATTTATGGATGAGGGCATTTAATGCAGCAAAATTTCCTCTTAGGATTGTTCTTGCAGTATCTCACAACTTTGACAGATTTTGGCTTTATTATTGTTTTGTTCAAGAAAATCAGTAGCTTTAATATACTGCCAACAACAAGTAAGAAGCTGCAAATCAAATCAAAGATACAATGCCCTTCACAATAGCATCAAAGAAAATTAAATACCTTGGAATTTACTTAACAAAGGACATGAAGGATCCCTACAGAGAAAACTACAAAATACTGATAAAAGAGATAGCAGAGTATATTAACAGAAGGAGGAATATACCATGTTCATGGTTGGGAAAAAAATCAACATTGTTAAAATGTCTATTCTATCTATAGTAACCTGCAGGTTCAATTAAATTCCCATTAATATGCCAATGTCATACTTTGAAAATCTCAGAGAAACAGTTCTATGTGTTTTATTGAGCCAGAAGAAAACTCAAATAACCAACACAATTCTACCAAATAAGAATGAATACAGAGGAATCTCATCATCAGACTTCAGATTATACTGCAAGTCTATAGTGATTGAAACAACATGGTATTGACATATAAATAGAGCCATAGATCTATGGAATATAACAGAAAACCTAGAGATGAAACCAGTCCTATATAGCCATCTGACCTTTGATAAAGCAATCAAAATTGTACATAGGGGACAAGAATCCCTATTTAATAAGTCTGGGCTGGGAGAACTAGCTAGCTGTATGTAAAAGGCTATAACTGAACTCATACCTCTCACTACTTATGAAAATTAACTCATAATTGATGAAATATTCAAACATAAAACATGAAACTATAAAAAGTCTAGAAGAAAATGTGGGAAATCTGTTAATGACATCAGTCTTGGGGAAGGCAATTGCAGCAACAAAAAAATAAATAAATGAGACCTGATCAAGTTATAAAGTTTCTACACAGCTAAGGACATAATCAACAAAGCAAAGAGACAAGCTTCATAATGAGAGAAGAAATTTGTATGCTATAAATCCAATATGGGGTAATAACCATAATCTAAAAGGAACTCAAGAAAATAAAAAAAGAGCAAACAAATCCCATAAATATCTGGGCAAGAGACATGAACAGAAACTTTTCTAATAAAGACAGATGGCCAACAAACTCATGAAAAAATACTCATTATCTCTATTAGAGAAATGCAAATCAGAATCACTTCGAGATATCATCTAACCCCTATGACAATGGCTTGCAACACAAGATCCTACATCAACAGATGCTGGTGTGGGTCCAGAGAGAAAGGAAAACTTCTGCATTGTCAGTGAGATTGCAGCCTTTATGGAAATAAGTACGGAGACTCCTCAAAGAACTAAAAGTAGACTTTTCATTTGATCCTGCAATTGTATTACTAGGTGTGTACTTAAAAGGAAAATTATCATTTTACCATAAGGACATATGCCCTCAAATATTGATAGAAATTTACTATTACAAACACGTGGAAACAACACAAGAGCCCTTCAGCACATGAATGATTACATAAACTGTGGCATACCTATACCATGGAGTACTATTCTGCTATAAAAAAGATGGAGATTTTTGTATTCTTTGTTACAACTTGGATGAGTTTGGAAAGCACTCTCCTGAGTGTCATGGAATGGAGAAACAAACATCGAATGTACTTCATACTAATGTGAAACTTGTAAATTACCAACAGCATGCTCACATGAGAGAAAATCTCAGTTAAATTCATGAAGGGGGAGAAGGAGATCTCTGAGTTCCTTTCCAGTGGGCACAATATGTGGGTATATGGCACACTTCTATGTGGAAGATACAACTACAACTTAAACTATACCTTACAAATTGGAACTATGTGACCAAATTGTTTGTACCTTCATATTATTTGGAAATAGAAAAATATATACAAGATGACAAACAGTACACATAACAACTACAAGATTATGCTTGTAATTGTGCTGAATAAAAATGATGATTTATCATTAATATTAACACAGTGGTAAGGGAAATAAAACTAAGGTTATTTCTATTCATGTGCCTGGGATAATCAGAAAAATTTTCTCGGAAGAAGAGTTTCCAAGAGGAATCAGATAATTAAACATACAAGGAGAAAAATCCATGTTTACAAAGAAGGGGGAAATCAGCAGATCCACATAAAATAGAGTTCATATAATCTGAGGTCTGAAAAGCAACACTGATGATCTAACACATTTATTAGCACAATATTTTGGGAGAGGAAAACAGGAAAGTCTCATTTTCAATGAAAAGATCAGCACTAGTGGCAAATCTTGAAAAGTACATTTTCAATTCAAGCTCAAAAATTTGTAGCAAGCCAAAAGTTTGGAGACTACTTAAATTTCCTGTGTGGAATGACTTTGAGGGCCAGGTAACAGGAGAATCTCATCTCTCACAGAAAGAAAAATAGATAAGGGGGAGAGAGTTGCACCTGGAAAAGGAATCTCCTCAGGTTGAGGCCATCTGTGAGGTGGAGAGGGGGTGCCAAGCCTGGCAGGCTCTAGGCATGGACAGGTGTCCTAGCCACCTGGCCCCTCTGGGGAGAACAGGAAGGCAGCATTCCATCGGTGAGTTTGTTAAACAGAAAACAACAATATCTGCAAAATCCACCCAAGAATCTGAATTGTTCTGGATGACAAATGAATAGAGGTGTACAAGGCAAATTGCCTCCACTCAGCCAAGGTGTCACATTTGAAATTATGCGACCGTGTAGTTATTTTTCCTTCACAAATTGATGATTCTTTAGAAATCATGCACCATAATAATGAGATATTTTCAGATTATGGACTTTATTATAAAGATATTTTTCATATACTATAGCCAGTTTGATTGAGGAATTTCAACTCCTTGAGAAAAAAAAGAAAAGAAGCCAAAGGTTATATTTTATATTTATAAAGGTAGGAATAGGAGAGAAATGTGAACAATCTGGTTATATTTCTTAGCTCTCAGGCCACCGTCTCAAGATCCTTTCCTTCATAGAAGCTGTCTGACTCAAGAGAAGAACTGTGGTGATCAGCTCAGAAAATCATCTTCCAAGGAAACAAAATACTGGGGCTCACCCTGTCCTTGTGGGCACCAACAATTTTTTCAAGCACATCTCTGGGGCTCATTTCATGACTTAAGAAGGGGATCAATGTGGGAGCCCTTCCAGGGCTGAGCTCCACCATAGGGGACAGTACAGTTCCTATTCTCTCTCCAATAACAGCTGTGGTTTTCCTCTGAACTTGGAACACTGTCACTTTAAATCTTGAGTCTTAAACTATATAGACTCTCCTGAACATTTCCTGAGAAATGTGGATTGTCTCACCAGACACTCTTTGCTAGCAGATCACTTTTGTTTGGAACCGTGACTAACACACAGGAAAAGACCTGAAAGAGAGTAGAAGGAAAACACAGACCTGGCAACTCCACCTTTAGCTAGCTGGGTAGCTTCGTGTGAGCCATTTTACCTCTCTGGACCTCAGTTTCCTCATCTGTATAAAGGGACTGTTGAACACTGTTTCTTTAACTATGAAACCACTGCCTCTTAAGATTAAATTACAGTGTGAATACACAATATGGCAAAGGATAAGTTGCATTTATACATACCAGAGGAGGCCTGTACTTCAGCAGTTACACTTCATTGCTTTAAGGCGTTATTAACTTGTTAACCAGGAGAAGTCTGTGCCCCAAAAGGAATTGTTCATTTTAAAAGTCGAAGCTAACTACACTGATTTGCAATCTGACAGTGTTATTTAGACTGTATCTCCTTATACTGTGTTGGTCTACGCAGAACTAGAAAATATGTTAAAGATAAAATTTGAAACAGACATGTGGAATACTTTGTTTTGTAATTTTCTTTTCAATATAAAAGAGCAAGTGTAATAAGTTGAAATTTTGTATAAGTAAATTAGTTCCCACATGAATAGAGTCACTATTCAGTAAATGGTGCTGGGAGAACTGGTTAGCCACACGTGAAAGATGGAACCTGCCCTACATCTCTCACCACTTAACAAAAAGAAACTCACAATACATACAAGATTTAAATCTCACTTCTGTTTATGTGGTGAAGTAAAATCTTTTACTTCTATTATGTGGTGAAGTATGTTTATAGATTTGCATATGTTGAAGTAGATTTGTATCCCTGGGATGAAGTCCACCTAGTCATGATAAATTACTTCTGGTGTATAGCTGAATTCTGAATGTGAAGATTTTATTGAGTATTTTTGCATCAATATTACTTTTGGTCTATAGCTGAATTCTGTTTGTGAAGATTTTATTGAGTATTTTTGCATGAATATTCATTAATGATATTGGTCTGTAGTTTTCTTTTTTTGTTGGGCCCTTCCCTGGTTTTGGTATCAGGGTGATGTTTGCTTTGCAGAAGGAGTTTGGGAGGATTCTTTCTTTCTCCGTGTTTTGGAATAGATTCTGCAGTATATAGGTCCAAGCTCTTCTTTCAGTGTTTGGTAGATTTCTGGTGTGAAACTGGTCCAGGACTTTTTATTACTGGAAAATTTTTCATTGTTGTTTCAACTTTGGCTCCCGATATTAGTCTGTTCAAGAGTTCTATTTCTGTCCATTTCCTCCAAGTTTTCAAATTTCTGAACATAGAGATTTTTCTAGTATTCAGTGATGATACTTTGTTTTTATGGGGTACCTGTTTTTATTTTCCCTTTTTTATTACTGACTGAGTTTGTAAGAGACTGTACTTTTTTTGTTTCTGATTAAACTGGAGGAGAGTTTATCTATTTTGTTTATTTTCTTTAAAGAACCAATTTTTTTGCTTCATTAATCTTTTGAATGTTTCTTTTGTTCTTGATTTCATTTAGTTCTGATCTGATTTTGGTTATTTCTTTTTTGGGGGGGGGCTGGGTTTTAGATTGGATTGTTCTTCCCCTTTCAGTTCCTTGAAATAATTCTTTAGATTGTTGATTTGTGCTCTTTCTGATTACTGGCTGTGGGCTTTTAATGCAGTAATTTTCCCTCTGAGGACTGTTTTTGCAGGACCCAACAGGTTTTGATAGCTCATGGCTTCATTGCCGCTTTGGTTAAAATAATCTAATAATTTCTTTTTTTATATCCTCATTGATCTAGCTATTTGTTCAACAATAAATTATTTAGTTTCCATGACTTTTTGTGGGGATGAGGGTAAATCTAAGCCATGAAGTTATAAAAATCCTAGAATAAAATGTGGAAATAACCCTTAATCTTATTGGCCTAGGGAAATAGTTTATGGAGAAGACTCCACTGGCAATTGCAGCAACAACAAATATAAATAAATTGGACCTGAATAAGTTAAAAAAAAATTTCTGCTCAGTTAAGGACACAACCAACAAAGCAAAGAGGTAAACCTACAGAATGGGAGAAGATGTGCTAAGCACATGACAAGTAACAAGAGTCTACAAAGAATACAATCAAATCAATAAGAAAAGAGCAAACAACCCCAGTAAAAACTGGTCAAGAGACATGAGAAGAAACTTTTGTCATGAGGACAAATGGCCAGTGAATATAGGAAAAAATGCTCATCAGCCCCAATAATCAAAGAATTGCAAATCAAAACCATTTTGAGATATCACTTCACCCCAGAGAGAATGGTCCACATCATAAGGTCCCAAAGCAAGAGATACACCGTTGGTGAGACTACAAACTAGTACACCCTTTATGGCAAGAAGTATGGAGATTCCTTAAGGAACTAAAGGCAGAACTACCATTTGATCCTGCAATCCCATTACTAGGTATCTACCCAAAAGAAAAAAGATATTTTACCCTAAGGACATTTGCACTTGGATGTTTACAGCAACACTTGACAATTTTAAAGATGTAGCAACAACCCAAGTGTTCTTCACCACATGAATGGACTAGTAAACTGTGGTATATGTATTCTATGGAAGACTATTCAGCCATAAAAAGATGTTATCTTTTGTAACAACCTGGATGGTTTGGGGAACATTCTCCAAAATAAAGGACCATGAGAATTGAAAAACAAGCATCATACGTACTCAGTACTAAATCAGAACTAGTAGAAAAACAACTACAGGCTCCCATGAGAGAAACACTCAGTTAAAGTAGGGTGGGGGAAGGGGCTGGGTAAATTCCCACCCAAAAGGAGCATCACGAGGGCATGTCACACCCTTTCTGGGCAAAGGACACACCTACAACTTGGGCTTGAACCTTACAAAAGCAAGCTACATAACCTGATTATGTGAGTCTGAAATAAAATAATCAGAAGAAACAAAAAGAAGTACAAGATTTAATGGATACAGAAAATCAGAAAGAAAGGTGAATATGAGAACTGGATTCTCTCTCCGTCCCATGGGAAGTGCAGTAATTGGGGGACCGGGCTTTTCCTCAGAGTAAGTGTCTAGATGAACATGTTTTTATATTAAAGGATGAAAATTATACATAATATCTGAGTTGCATAAAATAGTTTTCTTATTTCATTAAACATTGTTTACTAGACCCAGAATCAAATTTGCCGAGTCCCAATAATGAGTTTGCCAAGCAGACAATAATTGTAAATTTGTTCTGTAGCAAATTATTCTAAACCATGTGTCTATAAATTGTTTGCTTTACAAATAGGGTAGGATAGATAACCAGAACCAATAAGACTCTGGAGCTACGGAATAAGCACTTCAATGCAGCAGCCATAATTACTTAAATCTGAGATATCATCAGGTTGACTAATAGTTTTCTAAGTGTGAAGGCTGCTGTCAGATTCAAACTAACATTTGTATTGTAAACTGCCATTTTTCTAGTCTTGAAGACAAATTCATGCCAGTACAACTTTCTTGACAGAATAAAAGAGAAAGCTATAAGAAGAAATTAGTTATAGCCTCTCATTATTATCAATATATACTTAGTTTCTTTTATACAGGCTTAAGAAAGATGATGCTCTGTACTTTGTGGTCATTATGTAAAATACATAAGAATAATTAATTTTCGAACAATTTTAATAGATAATGTTAACCTTTATCTGTGTATCTTCAGCTATCAGTGCAGTGCTTGACATTAGGCCTTAATAAATGTTTATTAAATGCTAACTATAACTAAGTTTTTCCTGAACTGCCAGAATCTTGAAAATACATATTACAATTATTCTATCATTTTAAATTAGGTCTGCCACTTGCTTAAAATAGAAGCATAAACAATTGTGCTGAGTTTATATTGAACATGTTATTTACTGTTGAAACTTCATGTTGAAATGAAATTTCTGGATTTAAATTTCTTTGCAAACCATTATTTCTTACATATGATTTCTGTTTGTAAACGTGTCCTTGCTCTTTCATGACCCCAGTTGCGTTGAATGCTGGATAAGTTTATATTTATGATTTCTTTTCTCCTGATAGAGGGTCACTTTAATAACTGGGAATAATTCATGGGGCATTTTCTGTGTTCTTGACATTTTTCTTCTGTCTAGTGAGACTCTGTAACATTTGAAAACATTATTCTTTATTTCCTCCTGGGTGATAAAGGTTGAAGTAAAATGTTTTTGATAAGTTCAGAAGAGTCATTTACCAACTATCAATGTGTCCTCAAAACTTATGTCCATTTCAGCATCCTCCTAGTGAAGAAAAAAAGAGCTGGCAAAAGGAAATGCCCAATTTGTCTGTAGCAGCTTCTTGAGATTAATCTCCAGAAATGTGTGTCCAAGACGTCATTCACTCTGGTAGCACCATTATGAATGGTTTCAGATCTTTCATTTACTACTATTTCCTTACTTTTTCTTAAAATCAGCTCTCTTTTAAAAAGTCAACTCACTTTTTCATTTTTTAAAAGAAATGCTATAGTACTACACAAAATAAAATAGGATCATTTGTTATTAATAGAAGTAGACGTAGTGATTAATAGAAAATAAAGAATAAAAATAAATACTACAAAAAATCCATTGCATTGTAGATGGATACCATTAACTCTGATGGTTTCATGCTTAAACCCTCTCATCATTAAAAAGTGAAATTAGTAATCTGAAGCAAATATTTGAGTCAATGTTATTAATTCCATGGGCATTTATGCCTAAAATTATCTCAAATACCACCAGTTATATCCTATTACACACACTGGAAATACTGTTCTAGGTAAAGCCCTTTAAAATCACCAAATGATCCATAAAGGATGCTGTAACACACCAAATTACAGCTCCTCCATATGACAGAAAGTTCCACTGCACATTCTACTCCATTCTTTTTCTTCTTTATTTTTCCCTCATATTAGCATGCCTTGTTCCCACTTTATTGTAGGACCTATTCCCAGCTATAGGTCCTACAATAATCTAGTTAGACTTGAGTAATACTTTTGATTTTTGTCTCATATGACATTACTATTAAAACTTAGATTAATGTATAAGCCAGTAAATGACAGAATCAATTTAAGAAAAGATTTAAAATGGCATTTCAAACTTTAAAAATTTTTACAGTTAAAAATAATTTAAATCAAATTTTTAAAGGAGAGTAAATTGAACCACATTTTTAATGTCTTGGATAATAGTAAGGCAAGTGACAATATAAAAATAATTAGAGAAATTACTGCTCATTTACAGGTTAAGATTCAGAAGAAATAAAGTGAAAAACAAAAAATAAAACAATATCACAAAAAAGTATAAGAATAAATGCATTAGGAAATGATGTAAAGCCCAAGGAACCCCAAGTGGGAAATGAATGATTAGGATGATTTTATTTCAAAATCTTTCTGTCAAATGTGACTATGGCGATGAGATCATTGTATATAAGAATGAAGAGGTAACTAATGCTATTTTGTTATATGGTCATTGGATTTTTTTATAGCATGAATTGACTGTAAAAAATCATATTATGACTATAAAAATCTTTTATGGTCATAAAAATCTTATCCCCATCATTTCCTTCTTTTATTTTTGTGAACTCTGAATAAGAGTAATCATATAGTCATAATCATTACAAAAATATGGAACCATAGCAGCAGCTAGGGATAATATGACTCTCTCATCTTTACAAAATGATGAGAAGTTTTCTAAAAGGCCCACATTTTATCATGTGGAATAAAATTTTCAAACATTATATGCTAGAGAGGTGCCATGGCTTGAGGTACTTGCTGAAATGATTGAAAAGACCAAGTAATGTTTTAGCAAGAAAAAGAAGGTTTATTAACAACTTGTACAGCAAGCCAGCCCCTAGCTTAGTGACTGCAGGCTCTATGGAAAGTGCGGTTAGGGTTTTATACACAATTTTGAGAGTAGCAGCTGCTTCTTAAAAGTCTTGAAGGGTCTTAATCAACTCTGTTCTCAAGACAACTCACCTGCAAGATCTTGAAAACAACCCACATGTGAGGTCTTAATCAGCCTCATTCCCAAAATAGCCCAAGTCAACCCGACCCAAACCAACCCAAAATAGCCTAACCATGTCCATCATCTGCCCTGCTTATCATCTAGCTAACTGCCTAACAAATACAAAGCTTAATAATACACCACCTATATTTCCAAGAGGCAAGATTCACCTCACAGTGTTAGAAAGTGATTTTTTTAGTAAGTGTTCATTAAATTATTTGGACTTTGCTGAAGATAAGTCGTATCCAGTACAAATGGGAATCTCCCCAATGGGAGAATATATAGGGCATCAAATGTTATCACCAAAAAAAATTAAATAATTTACATTAGTAATATTAACATTGCTGACATCTTTATACCTCTTGTTGTGGATCATATCATAAATAGTTTTATATTTTAAAATATGTATTTCAAAATATTAAGGGGATATAGGTGTTTTTGCTATGTGGATGAATCGTGCCATCCTGAAGTCAGGGCTGTTAGCATGCCCTTCACCACATAATGTACAGATAAGTTTTTATTCCTGACTCCCCTTCCACCAGCACCTTTTATGGATTGCAATGTCCTTTACATCACTTTATGACCTTGTATAGCCATTGTTTAGCTCCTATTATTAGTGAGAACGTATAGTGTTTGTTTTTCCTTTCCTGAGATACCTCACTTAGGGTAATGTTCTCCAGTCCCATCCAAGTTACTACAAATGACACTACTATTTCTTTTTATGTCTGAGTCATGATCTCTAAATTGTAAAAAAAAGCAAAGTTGTTAAAGAAAAGTAACTAATGTGAATAAAAAGGAAAACTGGTAAACTAGATTCTAGAAGGAAAAGAAAAAAGAGTTGGAATGATTTACTTCTTTTTTTTAAGAGACAAAGTCTCACTCTGTCACCCTCAGTAGAGTGCTGTAGTGTCACAGCTCACAGCAACCTTCAGCTCTTGGACTTAGGCGATTCTCTTGCCTCAGCCTCCTGAGTAGCTGGGACTACAGGCGCCCGCCACAGCACCCTGACTATTTTTTGTTGTTGTTGCAGTTTGGTCAGGGCTGGGTTTGAACCCACCAGCCTCGGTATATGGGGCCAGCACCCTACTCACTAAGCCACAGGCACTACCCAGAATGATTTACTCTTTAATTTGAAGAAACAATGTCTGAAATGAATTTTAATTCCTTCAAAATTTAAATTTCTATAACAGTATTTGTCTATCTTAATTTTGCTATATGTGCACGAAAGTAAGAAAGAGTTTCATGAGATGAGAAAAATAATTATTTTCCTCATATTTAGGGTTAATTAACAGGTAAATATAGCTGATGAGCAAACCAGCTTTTGTAGACAAATGAAAAATTCAAACTATAATTTTAAGCAAAATCCATCCATTAGCAAAATATGTGCTATGAAAGTAACATAATTACAGCATATTGCTTTTGAATTATCTGTTGGAATACATAGAATAAATTGTATTTCTTATAACATTTATTGTTAGTGTTATTACTATAATACTATAGAAAAGGTTAAGAGAAAGCATAATCCTGATTCTTTCTGTACCAGTTTTTTGATTGAAAATTAAAACTCAGAGCTTTAAGAATTTAATGGGCAAGGCATATAATCCTAAAGATATTTCTGACTTTACAAGGCAACTAAATAATGAATTAAATAAATGAAGTCAGTATTAACTGAACATATCCCATGGATATAGCTTGAGAGAAAATAATTTACCCTGAAATCTAAACCAAGTTCCTTGATACAAGGTATTCTATTTCATATAATCTGAATGTCAATCAGATTTGTGTCAAAAACTTGAATGGATTACAAGTGTTAATTGATGAGAGTCGTACCGGCTAGCTTTAAACATGTGTCTTAAAACAGTAATCCTTTACTTCTCTTATGGTTTCCAGAGAATAGTAATTTAAGTTCATCTTTGAGCAATTTTGGCCTGAGTTCTCTCACAAGTCATCTGTCGGGTGTCACCAAATGTTAAGTTTTTTTTTTTTATAACGCCTTCAAAAGCACATTTTTTGTAAACAAAAGATTCATCAGTGATTTATTAGGTTTTGAAGTTAATACTCAATTATTTTTTAAGCCACAGAATAAAAATCTATTTCTCTCTTAAGTTTTTGAATTCAATTTATAAATGCTATTCTTCTAATTTTTAATATAGCACACTTAGCAATTATTTTAGGAACCCTTTACAATTCAATACTATTTATATATTTTATTAATTAAACTTCTGTAAGTATTTAAAACTCTATTATCCACTGAAAATAGTTATCATGTACCACTTTTCCTACTTTCTAGAGTTTTATAGAAATAACTTTGTAAACTCTCAATTAATACACAAATATGACATTTTTATTAAATTATAAAGTCAGACATGCATATTGAAATGATTCTTTAGAGAACAAAGCATGTGGCTTTGTTCATAAATCCTTTTAATAAATGTTTGACCAGTTTTCAAAATGATTAAAGACTTTTAAAAAGTACTTCTACTTTGAATTAGATAGGGATTGGGGAAAGTCAAATTTAAATGAAATTAACATCCTTAAGAAGATTTACACATTGCTGCAACTAATAATAGCCTCCTTTAAGCACCAAGATGCATAAGAAGTAAGCTTCAATTTGGACTTCAGATGACAGGTTCCACCTTTATGACCAGGATCCCAAAGAGACTAGAGATCTTGAGCAAAGCTAGACATCAATTCTTGAGGTCAGTCTTTAATTTAGGACAATAAACAAATTAGCCAGTATGTAACTAATTAAAAATAATGAATGCCTCTAATTGCTAAAATAATTTAAAGCAGTGACATTTTATAAAAAGCTATCTTACTGCAAGAGGACAAGCCTTAGCCTTAGCAGTCTTACATGGAAGCCTTCTAATCTTAAATAAATAAGGTTTAATGAGAAATTAAATTCAGAAGAATAACAGAATGGAATTGACAGGAATTTTTTTTTTTTTTAGACACTCTCATTATGTCACCCTTGGTAGAGTGGTATGGTGTCACAGCTCACAGCAACCTCCAACTCTTGGGTTTAAATGAGTCTCTTGCCTCAGCCTCCCAAGTAGCTGGGACTATAGGCACCCACAACAATACCCGGCTAGAGAGGAAATTGATAATAGCTAACTTAGAGCTTGAAAGTGTATAATGGGGCAGTGCTTGTGGCTCAGTGGGTAGGGCGCAGGTCCCATATGCTGAGGGTGGCGGGTTCAAACCCAGCCCCAGCCAAACTGCAACAAAAAAATAGCCGGGTGTTGTGGTGGACGCCTGTAGTCCCAGCTACTTGGGAGGCTGAGGAAAGAGAATCGCCTAAGCCCAGGAGTTGGAGGTTGTTGTGAGCTGTGTGACGCCACAGCACTCTACCGAGGGTGATAAAGTAAGAATCTGTCTCTACAAAAAAAAAGAAAGAAAGGAAGGAAGTGTATAATGTGGGCAATTCATAAATAGTGTCTAATGTCAGTCTATATATTTATAAATATACCAGATAGACAAGGGGAGTACTTCAAAGGTGACCATTGTGGTAGTCAGCAATGAGGTATGTAGCACTGTTTCTAGGACCAGTTCTCCAAATTAATTGTCCAACCTTGTATAAATGGATACTACAATTGTGAATATCTTAATTTCTAAACAGCGAGATTTTATTGTTCTAATTATAATAGAATATATAATTATAGAATATAATCTATATAATTATAGAATATATAATTATACTAGAAAATACACATTCAGATCATTAGTTGATTTTCAAATGAAGTGTTAGTGCAAGATATATAGCAGATTATGTGAACACTAAAGGTTTATCAGGTATCTAGGTACGCTAAATAACAAAAAAGATGCAACAAATAACCATGTGCAGATTTTCACGTAAAATATCTAAAACCTGTTTCTGTGGACCCTCGAAACCCTTAACCTACTCCTTAACATAAAAGGATTCAAAATATGTGTGTTGAGAGGGGGAAGAGAGAGATTGTTTGAGAAGTTGTCTTTGCACAATACTGTGTTTCGAGTCCCATCCCCACTTCTTCTGTCCTCAAGGAGAGAGGCTCATCTTCACCTTCAGTTCAAACTTACTTTTATACATGATCCCAACAGTGGAAAGGCACAGTGGGCTACACTTTGATTCACAACTGGGAGATCCAGAGAATGAAGGATTGCTGCCTAGCTGCTCTGTTACAGGACCAGGAGAGTTATTAGGGGAAGAGATGTGTGACTGCTTCCCATGGACCAAATGCAGAACAGAGAAAATGAAAGCAAGTGGGTTTGGGGTTATATTGAGTTTTCTATCCCTTCAGGCTTCCTGGAGAATGGGGCCATCAAGAAGCTCTGGGTTCACACAGGATGACCAGTGCTTTGAGAGTAATAAGTAGCCAGTCAGCTCCTTGAATAAGGATCCATCCTTGTGAGCCAAGGAACTATAGGGGAGAGAGGTCCAAGAAACATGTTAGAGGAACCCATGAAAATGTACAGTTCAGCAGTGGGCTTTATACCTGCAGGCTGTGGGCACAGCTTATGATGCCAGGTCAATTAGTAATAGTATCCTTCATTCAAACTCTCCCTCCTCCTTTCCTCTGCTCCTAGCATGGAGGGTCAGAAAAACAAAGAGCTGAAGAGGGAACAGGGATCAGGGAAGCAGAAAAATAAGATAACCAGTAAAGAAGTCACTTCATCAAATCGTATCCTATAATGACATGGCCTATGGCAGAGAAGTTTTCATTATTATTTTGGCTTGTACATTCTAATTTTGCATTGATAGACTGTGAGTTTAGTTGTCCACAAAACCGTCAACTTCTTAAGGGCAAACAAAAAAAGTCACGGGCCTCCAATAGTGTCACAAAATGAAATGTTTATATTCCTCAATTCTATATGAAGATGATGGTAGGAAACAAAAATAAAATAGAATTTTAATCATATTTTATGATTTGTGGCTTCCATATTTTAAAAATCATTTTCTAAGTTTCATGCTTTCTTAAGGCTATGAAAAGATGGCAGTAATCAGTGCTAAGTTAATTGTTTATAGCTATTTTAGTAACAGCATTCTTTTTTATGGAAAGCGGAAAAATGTGGTGACTGTAGGTCTTTGAAATCCTGAGATTGAGCTGTCCTGCCTAATGAATTGTAGGAAATGGCCCTCAGAACTATTTTTTTTTCTCAATATCCATTGAGCAACCACAAACAAGGTGACAGCTTTGCAAACTGCATACAAAATGCTGAGAGATGAACTGCTGTAGCTACTGTGAAATGAATGAAGCAGGTAACTCAAATTCCGAGGGGCTGGGTAGAGAGGAAAATGAGGATCAGTGGTAGGTAGTCTAAGGGCAGATACGGTTGTAGGAGAAAGAGGATTTCTCAACACAAAAGGGCACTTACTACTCAGGTCTAACTGAATGATGGAACATGAGGCCCAAAGTTGCCAGCAAAAACGACAAATATTTTCTTTCATTGTTGTTTTGTGATTTTCCAAATATTTAACTATATCCTAAAACATATACTTGGGGTGTTCTATATTTGGTGTGGCAAAACATATAACCCCCATAGGTTATATGTCAAACGTGACTGGTTTTTAAATTCTGTGATAGAGGCTGTTAAATTCATCCTGTATCTTGCCTTAATGTATTAATAATGCGAGGGTATGAACCAGCTGACAAATTTCAGTCCATCATTTCCCAATACTAGAAGTTGTCCTGCACACCTAGCTCAGATTCATAATATCACAGCTTCGCCCTTTCTTCCCATGCTCACAAATTCTACTCATTTAATCCTTACGACCTCCTCGCACTGACTCTTCTGACTTTTCAGTCGTCCAGGAACCAGAAATTTTTGTGTTTGCATTATCAAACACATCCTGACTCCACTTGAAACTTTGAAGAGAATACTGTAGAAGTTTCCTTAATCAAACTATTATCAAAGGTTAATTTTCTTGAGTAGCTGATAGTGTAAAAGGCCAGGATCTTTGAGGGTTAATAAAAACAGAAGGAGATTAATAGTAGACTTGAAAGCAGTCAGTGTGGTCATACAATGAGTAAGGGATGAAGGGGTTCCCTTTGTGAGGAGATGGTCACAGAAAGCTGGAAATTAAGCTCATGTGCCTACGGAGACTTCAGTACTTCAGCTAACTAAAGTCTTAGTCAAATCTTCCGTTGGCCAAATTTACCCTAAATTAGTATAAGAGAAAAACCTTTTTTTTTTTTAAATTTAGATTAACTGAACTCTTATCAAAATTTTTCCTGAAGTATAAGACTTCAACACTTACCTTGACATGTAAATACCTCTGCCTACCTTGTAGGAGAAAGAACTGGCAAGAGCTTTAATGGCAAAGAGAGAGAACTCCACTTGGTAAGGGGGTGGGATGCTCTTCCAGAATCTTCACAGCATCCAGTGAGTCTCCCGTCTCCCTGTCCCAGCCTTCTGAGATAGCTTCTTTGCTTCTTCCAGCCCCTACACTTTCTCAATCTCTTTTAACCTCATCTTTACTCTGAATCTTTTTCTGTATATTACTGAATTTCTCTCCCTTCTCTCTCTCCAAGTCTTTTTCTTTTAGCCCCACTCCCATCAAATATCTCTAATTTCCACGCAAATGAGACCACAGGGAAAAATGGAAAACATGTTTTTGTTGATGTGTACTACAAAAGAAAGATGTGTGGCAGAGAGCTGTCCTTTTACATGCAAAGCAGACACTTTCCAACATCTGTATCTGAAAATCTCTAGAGGAAATAAACACTGGGGTCTAGAATGCAGCATGGGGCTCCAGAATGAGCTTACTGGGAGATGAAGAATGAAAGTCAGGCAAGGTAACTTCAGTTCCATGTATAGTAATTAATACACCAACATCATAGTGTCCAGGTCTGGAAGAAATCTTCCATATCATTCAATCAAACCACAATTATTTTATAAATGGGGAAATTAAAGCCCTGAGAGGTTAATTTTGACGATGTCACAGAGCAAGCATTGGCCCCTGGTAACTAAGACTAAGAGCTCTTGGCTCAGACACCGTTGCACTCTCCACTACTCGGTGCTGGCTTGTGACACCAGTCAGAGCTCTGTGGAAAATATGAGAAAGGTGTTATGTTGCCAAATATGATGTTCTTCTTTTTTTTAAGCTAACATATCCTTTCTTTTATGTACTACATGATAGTCTGAAAAATAGTATACATATTGTAGGAATTTTTTATCTTCATTTGAAAAGGAACAAATTTCATGTCACCCTCATAAGAGACATTTTGACTAATTGTAAGTCTATAAAATTTGGGGAATTGAATCATCACACCTTTGCTTCTGCACAAGTTTAGAATAAAATTAATTACACAATATAGTGAACTGAGACTGCAGAGTCAGAGAGGCCACTTTGCACCCAATGCATCTTTACAACTGAATTTCCATAATTTCACATTCTATCCTGGGGGCTGGGACCAATCTGATTTAAATGGTTCTGAATTATCTGATGAATTACAGAACATTAGTTTTTCTTGGGAGTAAGATGTTGGAATGATTTCACACTTGCACTCAGATACTCATGTCCCGTTGGTATGGTGAGACGGTTGCTATAATTCATAGTTAACCGTTCTCCTCTGTTCATACAATGCTAAGATGGCAGGTCAAGTTCATAAAGCAAATCAACTGAGACCAGACAACCAAGAGCATAACCCAGAATGACACATCCAGCTTCCCCACTACTCAGGCCAAGGGGGAAAAAATAAATATTGCCCTCAAATAGTTGAAAACAAATTCAGAAATACCTTGGGTATTTTCAGTTTTGCTGAGTTTTGAGAAAATGTAGTTGTCCATGTATAAAGCAAGGGCTAGTTACTAAATATCTCCTATATGCTCAAGTAGGTCCTGGGGAGAAAAACGAGGTTTTTGCTTCCAAGATAGGCGTTAAAATGATTCTTTCTTCTATTTTGTAAACCTATAGAGATTTTAACTTTATTGATAGCAAACTTGTACCTAACAAAGGAGGCTATCAGAAAATGAGAAGAGAAAGAAGAAAAATAAGAAAAAGTTTACTAATTCACATGATTTCATTATTCTAATCCCAATAAGCTGCTAGTGGGATATAATAATAATATATAATAATAATAACCCACTATAATCTGCATCTGCTATTAATAAATCTTTAAATTAGTTAATTATGTGCATTTGAAAAGGGGAGTCCCACTTTTAAAAATTGAGTTTGCAGGGACAGAGATAATTGGAAACTCACTTCGCCTGATGGAACACAGTAGTTGTCACGTGCCTTTGAGCTGAGAATGCAGGGCTGGCCTCTGCACCCTGGGGAGATTGCCTAAGAGCTCAGCACGTATGCTCTCACACTTGCCAGACACCCTAGGAGGGCAATTTTACAGTTCATACCACAAAAAAGCATTTCTTTTCCCACTTCATTTAAAAATAAATTCCATGTGTGATCCAAATGGTTTTCTATGCTTTGTGTATGGTATTTTTTATAACTGAAGCATTATTTCAACACACGGCCATTTGGATGAGAGCAGCCACAAAAAATATGTTCAGGTAATATGGGTAAAAGAGAAATGCTAGAAGGGCAGTTTAACCCTCACCTAGTAGGGAAGAATTCTTAAATTTATGGAGTGGCTTCCTGTTTATCTGTTGATGCTGTGAGTTCATTTACACAATAATAACTGATAATTTCACAGTATTTTATGACTTGAACTGCATCGAAAAGAGGATTTCTGACTGTCATGTAATACCTAGTCTGTGTAAACATATATGCTTCTTTTCATTTTTTGAATACAGAAACAGAGACTAAGAAAGATTGAGTGTCTTGGCCATTTTGAGCACACTAAGAAGCTAGACCCAAACTTTGTTATCACATTAAGACCACGTTCCCTTACACTAGTGTATTTGCCCACTCAGAGTAAGCAGTGCTCAATATTTAATGACCCAGCAATAATATTTGAGGACATTGACTGTTCTCAGACTACAAAGTGAGAACTCCCATTAAAATACCCACAGTACTGCTTCTTAGTTCTAATGATTAGTTTACAGAATAAGTTAAATAACTTACAAATCTGAAAGGCAGTCTAAAAAATACACCAGTTTGCATGTGCTATATCAAATTGTTCCTGCCTATATTGTGTTTAAAAATATTGCCTGGAAGTCATCTTATTAGTACTATATATTAGTTCTACTATTTTATTTTGTGGGGAGTATTATTATAATTATTTAAACATTTGCTGGTTTTGGATTGGAGTGATTAATAACCTGGAAATAAAATATTTTATCTAAAGTATGGGACATGAGAAACTCTAAATCTCAGTGAAGCTGACGTAACATTTGCCACATACTAGATACTACCTGAGGTGCTTCATGCCTGTTACCCTGTGATCCTTCCAATCTTCTACCAAGAAGGATCCTTCCAATCTTCCACCAGGCAGGAACCAAACTCATCTCCAGCTGACACCCGAGGATGCTAAAAGTTGAGTAACTTGTCCAAGTTTAGACAGCTCATAGTGGCAAAGCTGGAATTTCAACCCTGGCAATAGGTCTCCAAAAAAATTACAGAAGTGATTAATTCAATGATGGTCATTTCCTCTTTGCTTCTTTCTCCTCCAAGTTCACATTAGCTTCACCAATCTTTAGAGCCAAGTATATGATTTTTCCAACCATCATAACAGTGGGTAGGTGGGCAAATGCCCACAACTCCTTTCAGTCCATCTCCTGAGAATTAGTTGAAGCCAGGATGTTAAGAAATCATTATTGCTAATTCGAAATCCACTTATGGCATTGTGGTCTTAGTTGTCAATTTGGAGAGATGAAGGTGCTGTGAGAGATAGCAGTGGCTTCTAAGTTACTGAAGTGGCAAGGCTTTTTTTGTATTCTTTTTTTTTAATTTTTAATTAAAATCGCAACTGTATACATTTATAGGGTATAATGTGATGATTTGATATACAATGTAGAATGCTTAAATCAAACTGATTAACCGCCATCGCCTCACTTACTTATTTTTTGTGGTAAATCCAGGATATATTATTTTTCTTGGCAGGAACATTTTGGCTTGGATGATAGTATAGATTAATGCCTAGGTATAGATTAGTTTTACTTTCTCTGACACCTTAATTTATATGTACTACCCTTATTCTTCACTGCAAAATAAAAAAACAGAAAAGCTTAGATCAGTCTTTTGTTGGATAAGCTTAATAATATTCTAAATAGTCCTGTTCTAAGGCAATTACTTGAATATTCTTTTTCAGAATGCTCAATGTACTGAAGTGTCACTACCCTGGGTGATAGCAAGCTATAGGGGAAGTTTAAGTGATACACCACCCTAGTATCACTTCATACTATGGCCAACCTTTCGTTTTTTAATCAGTAAGATGGAGATGATAAAGCTGGTCTAGAACTGTTGTGGAGGAATTAATGTGTGTAAAATGCCTGACACAATAAATTATAGATGTTAGTAGATGTTGTGACAGTACTTCTTTGGGTTAACTTGAACCATCCCCAATTGCAATCTCCCTTCTCTGGTCTTTGACACAGCTTGCACAGGTTTCAGCTAGCAAATGACTGACTCCCAGATTAAAAAGCAGTCCACATTTTAAATGAACAGCATACCAAGAAGGAAATCAATGACCTTGGCATAGTTGACTACTAATCTCACAGTATCATTCATTACTGAGTCTATGCAAATAGGCAAATAATTGCCTTAGAGCAGGACTGTTTAGAATATTGTTAGGCTTATTGAACAAAAGGCCGATCAAAGCTTTTTTTTTTTTTTTATTTCTCAGGGAAGAGGAATAAGGGTAGTACATATTAATTAGGGTGTCAGAGAAACTGAAACTAATCTATACCTAGATATTAAAATGCGTGATCATCCGAACCAAAATGTTCCCATCAAGAAAAATAACGTATACAGTGAAACTGGAGCAGAAATAGAAGAGGAAATCATTTACATAGTTACTGCCTCCATCCCCCTTTGGTCAGTATCTGTCTCCCAGAATGCTTCTGCTCCTGCATTTTTGGCTCAAGCATCCGGCAGTGGCAGGTTCTGAAACACACCTTTACGTGAGAAATAGCACCATACAGAACGCGAGATATATGCATGAAAGGGAGGCAAGGGGCCGTGAGGTTACACCTGTGTGTAGCCAGCCAGAATGAAATAAACACAGCTGGAGCCAATGTAGGGAAAGCCAGAAAGAGTATGTAATACTTGTACGGCAACAGCTTCTGTTTGGAGACTAGTTATCTCTACAGATAAATCATTCTGCAAGGTGTGATCACTCTATTCAAGTTTAGAAAACTTCGGATTGCCCAAAATTCGGGAACCACATACTGCCCTTGCTAGATATAATTGATACCACAAATGTTTCCCATGCTGATACTGCTATTGCGTGCAACAGTACAAACCAGATTTTGTTTGCTAACTGGGAGAGCTTCTTCTAACCCCTTCAGGTATTATTAGCCTAACCTGACAGAACTATTATGGCCCATTGGAAGCCAATAGCAGGAATAAGACACTACATATAAATTGAATATCACTTAGAGTAAACCCCTGTTTTCATATGCAATGTTTAGAAATGTGCATCTCAAATTGTTCTTAAAGAGGAAGTTAAAAAGTGATTATTGAGAAAAAAGGAACATAAGTAACTTGGATTGGATAATTATTCACAAGTGAAAACATTTTTACTTAAAGCTTAAAACTTCACCAAGATGGAGGGAAAAAGGATAAGCAATCCCCTTGTTAAATCTTTCTGAAACCCTCCAGTGCTTATCTTTTTTCCTCTCAATTTTCTAAATAATTACAATATGTAAAATAAAATTGCCAGATACTTTGTTTCTGACAAGTGTTATGAATTGCCTGAAAATAGGGCTTCTAGAATGATCACTTTTTCTAGGCAGAGGTCATGAGAAATAAGCAGTGAAGAAAGAGTGCTAAAAAAATGTTTTGGGCTGGGAGGCCAAGGTGGGAGAATCCCTTGAGCTCAGGAGTTGGAAACCAGCCTGAGCAAGAGAGAGATCCCATCTCTTTAAAAATAAAATAATTAGCCAGGTGTTGTGGTGGACCCCCATAGTCCCAGCTACTCAGAAGGCTAAGGCAGGAGGATTGCTTAAACCCAGGAGTGTGACGTTGCTGTGAGCAAGGCTGATACTATAGCACTATAGTCCTGGTGACAGAGTGAGACTGTGTCTCAAAAAAAAAAAAAAAGAGAGAAAGAAAAATTTGATTTGGAGACTAAACACTTTGCCTTTGTTCCGTACTGGTTACTCCTCCTAGGTTGTGTCACTTGCTTCAGGTAAGAGATACAGCTGTGGACTAAGCTAAATGAAAATTCTGAGTAAAATGATCTGCTCTGCAACAACTCACACCACCTAAAACAACAACACGGAAAGTAATGATCTGTGATATTTAATTTTCTCCCAACTTCTATTTTTGTAAACTTTGCTTTTAAAGAAGCCATTTGTGTTTTTGAGATGTTGACTGAGAACTATCTAATCTTCTTAAATATTTCTAAAAAGGCATACATTAAGTATTTTGTACCAAAAAAGGAGGAGCCGATTAATTCTATTTAGATATTCTTCCTCCCACGGGTTAAAGTCATAGCACTTTCTCCTCCTAGATTGGTTAAAAATTACTGTTATCTGACACGAGGTTCTTTATCTATTCATATCATCTTTTCTCCTGCTCTGGCTTGAGAATTGACTGACAGTTGAGGAGAAACCTTTCCCCTTATATTGGGTGCTCACTTTGGTAGCCTGGAATCAAAATAATCTCCTTTTTTTCTATGTTAGGCTCTGTAAGTTTGCCTGTTCATAACCCTTTCATAAGGACAAGGTAGAAGACGGATAAGTGAATGTCACAGAAATTAAAGATGAAAATAATAAGAAGGCAGCTATTTAATTAATGTGTGCATCCATTCAGATACCTGTGTCTTTATTATGTACTCAGCACGGTTGCTGGGCAAAGTACATAATATAAATAATTAGATTTATTTGATAATGATAATTATCAAAACAATTATCATAATGATAAACGTGGTGCCTACTCTCAGGGATTTGCAGTCTGGTAGAGGAGATGAGAAATTCATGCAAGTAACTACAGCAGAATGAGAAAACAAGTGTCACAAGAGAGTTAGAAGTATTGACATCTAGAAGAGAAACAACTTATTTCTCCATGGCATTAGTGTTTAGTAGGCAAGACTAAGGAATATTTGGACTCAGGACTAAAGGATACCCTCACTCCTCACCATCACCTCCAGCCCCAGTGTCATTCCAACTACCACCAGAAAATTTTAATTTACCATTGAACATCTCTACTTAATTCTCTTATCCAGATTTCAAAATCACCATGTCCAAAATCAAACCTCATTTTTCTCCCTAAACTATCTCTTCCTAGCCTTCCTTACGTCTAGTTAGAAGACATTTTTCTATTTCTACAATTCTTACAACCTCATCTCTACATTTTGGCTAACTTTGCCCACATTTCCAGTCAATATATGTCAAATCACACATTTTCTTCTTCCTTAAAACTCTCCAGATTCTTTTTTTTTTTCATTTTATTGATAGACTCTCAGACTTGAAATGACATTTGAACTAGTTTAATTTTTCTCTCTCCTAGACTAATCCTCTTTAGACTATAAAGTCTAATCTATATTCTGCTGAAAGATTAATCCTCCCAATTTATAGCCCCAATCATATAATTCCCGCACTCAAACACATTCATAGACTCAAACTAATTAACTACATGAGTCGATATTTCTCATCCTGGTGTTCAATATCTTCTGAGGAAGCATTCCAAACTTATTTCCAAGTACTTAACTATGCCCAACCTGAGGCCCCTTTTCATTTCTAGACTAGAATGTACTGATGTTTCTGTGTTATAGTTCAAGAAATGTTAGTCATCTGGACCTTCTAATTTTCAATTTTCAAAGCATCATAATTTTCACTTTTATCTAAAGACTTTCCTGATGTCTTTACAGCCCAAGCCAAGCTAGTTGTGAATTCTCCATGTAATGCTTTATTGGCCTCTTAAGGTCTACTGTATAATCAAATTTATGATTAGTTGGCTTATCCTCCTCTCTCTCCCACTTCTAGAGTGGGGACTGAGTTTTACTGATCTCTGTAAACCTACAATATTTAGCACAGTGTCTGCTTATAATATGTTCAATCGATATTTTTTCATGACATTGAATGTACAATCACTAACATGAACTTCTCCAAGCAATTAAATCCTTCATCAGATGCCGATAAAAAGGCAGTGTTTGTTCCTGCCTGGAAATACCTAAAACATTTTAATCTGTCCTAAATTAACACAAGGTTCAAAAGCCAAATGGCACTATAAGAGTAAATACATATTATTCCCAGGGCTTCCTTCTTCTTAGATTCCTCTTAGTTAAGTTCTCTCAGTCCTGACAGTCAAAAGCTCAAAAGTTCATCCATTGATCTAGACTTAAAAGCCAAAGGGGCTTAAAAGCCACGGTAGGGTTCTGTTCAGTTTTAAACACAATTTAGAAACCTTAGGAAAGAATGACAGTTCCCTTTCAAGAAACTCCCATACATATTTCAACAGAACAGCTTTCCAAATGGGAGACTGTAAAATATTATACCACCAGCCAAGTAATAAAAGTCACTCCCTGCCATGTGGAAAGATTTCCTTGATTTTCACAAAGAGCATAAAAGACTATATTGTATTTATTTAAATCTGAGACTGACAAGACCATCAAGAAAAAAAGAAAAGTAGTCAATTTCTCTAAAAGATCATTATTAAGAAATAAATTACCATGCAAAAAAAGCATATATCTGTTTGACAGCTTGTGAATTTAAAGCAGATGAAATGCCTCCCTCCTCACCTTCAGTAAACAACTCTACTGCCAAAATATGTTAATCACTCTGAGTTTGGGGAACATACAAAGCTCTGAAATCAATGTATTTCTGGGACAGTGGGTTAAGGAAAGAACGTACTAAATCAGCTTAGGAAACGCTTCATTTCCTGTGCCCAGTCTGCAAAGGAAAACAAACTAGGCAGACCCAGGTGCGAGAAACTCATTCATACGGGTGGGAAAAATCTCTTAGCTTTCAGTTCCTTCCACTGCACTAATCAGATGGTCAGTTTGTGCTCTTAAGGTATAGCTTTCTTTTCTAAGATAAATGCAGTAGTGTTTTTGTTTTCTTTTCTTCTTTTTTCTTTTTTTAAGAAGATATTGGCCTTAATACATTAGGCTTCTGGCAGAGCTTCAAGGAGATAGTTATTATATAATTATTATCTCTGCTCAAATGAGAAATACATTCTATATGGATAATTAACAGTTCATTAGAATGATCGCACTTAACGGGTTGGCTTGCTCCCAGTGGGCTAATGAGGTTAGTCTTTTCCCCAAATGACCACAGAGAACCAGCAAGGCCGTCTCTGGGCACCCTTCCCTCTCATGTCTTCCTTATGGCAGGGTTTTGCAGGCTACCTCTATTGATCCTGGTCCACCTGATTTTCAGAAAGATGTATAATCCATTCAGAGTTTAATGGTGATGGCCAGGAAGTGTTCTCACTGATGCCTGCAGACTAGAAACAGCAAGAAGACTGTCAGAGACTTTCAGACTTGGGCTAATCGGAAGTGTACCTGTGAGCTGCATGTTTCCAGGCACTGGGATTCCTAGTCCTCTTCCCTGTACATGCTGAACAGACATTTCTAAGCTAGTGCATTGATTTCTGTGGCATCTCATAAACATCATTTATTTAAAAAAAATCAGATTCTAGTAACTCTTCCAAGTTAAAATTGCAGCTTTGATACCTGCTGCAACTTAACCCTAGAAAATCCGAAAGTGCCTGGTAATCAAGTGTATGTGATATTGAAGTATTTTGGAATTTGTACTAAATTTACATGGATCTTCTGAGAAATTGCTGATAAAATGTTGTTTTAGGAGGGGTGGACTCATTTCTTCTCATATTATCACTGTAAATTAGAATTTTGTAGGTAGTCGGCTTTTGAAAAAAGAATAAGCAAAATAAAATTAGAACTGAGTTGATTTTTTCCCCCAAAGCCCCTCAGCAGAATCAATCTTTCCCAAATGTGCTCTTCTATGGTAATTCGTTCTTCAGTTTCACACTTACTAAATCTGTCTGGTATTAGAATCACATGCTAATTTCTTCTAATAGCACATTTTACTGCAGGCAAGGACAACATCTCATTCATTTTTATATTTTTTTGCCCTGCCAGTACAGAGGAAAAGCACAATAAATATCAAGTAAGTTTAATTTCTTATTTTGAATCAGACAGAAAGGATTAAAAATTAAATGTAAGTCATTTCGCAAAGCTGTTCATTAACATAGTCAGGGTTTATATAGGGACGTATGCATTATTTATCTGAGTTTCTTAACCTGCAGCCAGAGGGTAGGGCTTTGAATTCCTGAAACGTTATGTAAAATGTATGTTTATGTTTAGATTGCGTGTATTCTACAGCGAAAGTCTGCAAACTCTAAGCAAGTGACTCTCCCCCTATTCATCCCACCCCTTCAAGACACTGAGACTCATTTCCCTGGGTAGCTTTACTTAACCTCTTAATCTACTAGAGCTCAAGGATAGTTGAGATAAATACAGGCTAGCATTTGCAATAAGTATTTCCAATCACATCCTTTCTCCTATTTATGACAAACTTGTATTTTCTTATATTTACATCTCAAGAATATATTTTTGAGAAAGAGCACATTTTTAACCAGCATTTTAGCCTCAGAATTTTATTCTCTAAAAAAGGCATTGTATATTCTAGTCCTTTTGTAATTCCATCAAACCATCTTGGAGGCTGCCCACCCCCAAACGTTTCCTTTCAGTGGAAGCAAACGTCTCTCTCCCACGCCTTCTCAACACGCCCCAAGTCAACAGGCAAACATTCAATTCAGCCAATGATTTGCTGCGTGGGAGTTTCAGGTGAAGTTTCCCTGAGGGTAAACTGAGGCTAAAAGCGCCACAGTAGTGATTTCTAAGCCACATCACCAGCAGAGTAAGAGAAAATGGTACCTTCATTCTCTTCACCGCTGCAAAGACTGGACAGAAGGAGGAAAAGCACGGTGACTTTCAGCCGTTCCATGGCGCCCTGCGAGCCTCTCAGTGGCTTCTCTCTCTGGAGTCAAGCAGGGACAACTCTGTCCCAGCCTGGCAAGGCCTTGTTAGCGAATGGAAAAGGTATACTGAATGCAAACGGCCACTGCCCATTCCTACTTATTTTGGGGGCTCTGATAAAGAACGGGAGGAAATACATACACTCCCTTTGGGAGTTCAGCAGAGAGGAGATTTATTGTTTCAGTCCCTTACAGGAACTCTTTTTTTTTTCTCTCTCTTCCTTTGGCAGCCACTTATGTTTTTGTTACTACATTATTTTGTTCTTCTTTAACAGAAAGGTCAGGATGGGTTTTGAACAGAAACAGATCCTTCTTGAGAACGGATTATAGGGCCTTCTAACTTTTGTTTTGAAAGTGAGTTTTGAAGTGGCCTTACAGGGGCCCTATTAAGCAGCTACTCAGTTCAGATAAAGAGGCTTTAACTGCCCAAGAGTTAAATTTTACAGTAAAATCCAAAAGGAATCAACTTTTCTTCTCTCTTTCCAACTTGAAAGCCAGATTATTAAAGAACACCTTCTGGACACAAGTACAAAATCTTATTAAATAGATTATGTTCTGATTTTGACTCAGCAAAGACTTCTTAAGGATGTCCAGAGAAGATTTTCAGGATATTTGCAATAGAATTGAGCAAAGACATGTGAATATGCATTCCTCGTTCCTGGTTTTTATTAATGCTTGATAAAGAATAAGAAAAAAAAATGCTTACACACTACATCATAGGTGTTCTTCTCTAGGACACAGGATTGCAATGGCACTGGGAAAGAATGTCAGATTAGTGAGGTTGGGAGGATTGATTCTTTAGAACAGGAATGCCAGCCAGACAGATAATCCATATATCAGGAGTCGCTTTGATGTCAGTGGTGATTAATTAAAACATGGTGCTAACACTGCCACAACCCTGGACTCAACCCTTGTGTGTGCCAGTAACTGTATACTTTTCCTCAGCCACAGACTTCACATCTAATTTTAGCCAATCATCTTTTCATGTACCTTTAGGAATGAGACCTGCTAGACAACAGCATCGAATGATCGGTGTAGATTGATTGATCTGCCTCACCACGAAAACTACTAAAAAATTATACTTTGATCTATTTACAAGGAGGGAACACATTTCACTCCTGCACTATGCTGGGAAAAACTCCATACAAGAGAGCTTAGAGCAACTGTTCTAAATACCGAAAGACACTAGCTTGTTTTACCCAAAGTTATACCTAGGTTCCGAAGTCCTAAGTTTCTATTTTGTGTGCAAGGAAGACCAAATCACCCTCTTCTAATTGACTTTCTAAAACAGATAGCCTTTGTGTTTGGACCTTATTTGGTGTATCCTGGAGAATATAACGACAGCAATATATGTGAACAGATGTCACATGTACTTTCCTGAAATAAACTAGGGTGTGGCTATGTGAAATCACAGTCCAGCACTCACATTGCCTCACTTCCTGCTTTCTGTGGCTTTTTAACTTAGAGTCATTGGCTATGGGGTCATGAGCTACACTGGCCACGTTCACTTCTATGAAGATTCAATAGCATTTGGATTCCCCAGCACTGACTGCTATGTATTTCCATGAAGTAGACTGGATACATATTCTAAAAATACTTCACAATAGAATACCAAGGCTGTGTAAAAGACGGAAGATCTTAGATATTCAAAAAAGAAAGAAAACAACAACTAAGAAAATGCATCTTAATACAGCATCTTAAAAAAAATAGAAAAAAGGAAAAGAAGACTAATATTGAGGATCAGCTTTGCCTTTCTAAATCAGAAGGTATTTTTAACTAAAACAGTGATGATTGCCAGAAAAGACAGATAGGTGAATGACGTAGTATAAAATGTACAGACACAGAAATTTATCTATCACTGTCTAAATATATATTTGTATGTGTGCACATAAACATATTTGTGTACACATGTGCTTGTGTGTACATGTGTGTGGAGAGATTAGATATAGGCAAGTTTAACATATTAATGATATGAGGAGAGCATATCATTAATAAATTGTTTTTTGTATAATTTGATAACCACCTAAAAAATTTAAAGTTAGGTCTCTATTTTACTTCAAATACCAAAACAAAATTCTTATATGTTTAAGATTTCAATGTAAAAGACAAAAATCACAAAATGTCATGGCAAAATATTGGTTTTGGTGACTATATGTGACTGGGGTGAAGAAGACATTTTATGCATGACATAGGCAAGGCAATGCACGTAAAAGAAAGACTTGATGCATTTGCTTATATAAAAACTAAGAGAGTTGTGGCCTCACATACCATACCATAAGATTAAAAGGCAAATAAAAATGTTTATAATTTTTTTTAATGTACATGATATTTTACTCTAAACATTTTATCTTAAACATCTTCTGATTTAGGAAACATGATGACAACTAAAAAATAGGCATAAGGATATAAAAGGAGATGGAAGGCCAACAAAATGCACAAAATATATTCCTGTCACTGGAAATCAAAGAAATAAGTATTCAAATGTGGTACAGCATATTTTGTCTTTCAAATATAATTAGGTATATTCTCTGACAATACCCACTGTTGATGAATGTTCAAAGAAAGTTACTATCTCATTCTTGGGTTACGTGACTTGGCAATATACATCGAACTCTTAGAGAGCCATAATTTTCGAACTTAAGATTATATGTTTAGGAACTTAGCCACACATAGAAGACTGAACCTGAACCTGAACCTCTCACCACTTATGAAAATTGACTCTAGCTGGATAAAAGATTTAAATTTAAGACATGAAACAGTAAAAATTCTAGACAGAAGTGTGGGGAAAACTCTTGATGCTGTTGGCCTGGGAAAAGAATTTATGAAAACCCCCTTGGCAATTGCAGCAATACCAAAAACAAATAAATGAGTCATTGTCAGGATCTGACACCACTTGTCAGGGCCCAGGACTGGTCCAGCTTAGGTAGGTTACGGATGTGGACCGCTAAGCTAACTTGCTCAGGAACAGTTTCTGTAGGGTGCTTGAGGGCTATCTACTTTAGCTGGAGAGAGAGAGAGTGTGTGTCTTAGAGAGAGTGAAGCAGTCTTCTTTGAACAGATAGATCTTAGTCTTTGGCAGAGCTTGGTAATCTTCAGCAGAGAGACGCCGTGCTGGCGTTCTGCAGGCAGAAGAGGAGACAGAGTCAGAGTAAGCGAGTCCGTGATAAAATGCGCATGCTTCTTGACTGCCTTCTCCTTTAGCCTAACATAAGGCTGAGCTCATGCCTCTCAACACCATAGGTGTAGAGACTGCCAATTCACCAATGCTCTCATCTCACGAGTTCTCTCATGCTTGTTAGAACGAAATCTCCCTCCATGCCCTTTTCACCAAGGTTTTCCATTACAGGTATTTCTTATAACTCTCACTCATCCTAGCCATAAGCTATACGGGCTGCTATAAGACATGATCAAGCTATAAAACTTGTGTGCAGCTAAGGACACAACAAGTAAAGCAAACAGACAAACTTCAGAATGGGAGAAGATATTTGCATGCTGTGAAGCTGACATAGGGCCAATAACTAGAATCTAAAGGAACTCAAACTAATCAACAAGAAAAGAGCAAACAGCCCATTTATAAGTGGGTAAGGGACTTGGACAGAAAATTCTCTGAAGATGACAGATAAATGGCCAAGAAACACATGAAAAAAATGCCTATTGTCCCTAACCATCAGGCAAACACAATTCAAAAACCACTCTGAGATATCACCTAACCCCAGTAAGAACAGCCCTTATCACAAAATCCCAAAGCTGCAGATGATGGCATGTATGTGGAGAGAGGGAACACTTTTACACTGTTGCTGGGATTGCAAACTCATACAACCTCTCTGGAAGAATGTACAGAGAATTCTCAAAGTGCTAAAAGTAGACCTTCCAGTTAATCTTATAATCCCATTACTAGGTCTGTACTCAGAAGAAAAAAAAATCATTTTGCCATAAGGACATTTGCACTAGAATGTTTATTGCAGCTCATTTCACAATTGCCAAGATTGAGATCAAACCAGGTGCCTATTTACACATGAATGGATTAGTAAAGTGTGGTATATGCATACCATGGAATACTATTCAGCCATAAAAATATGGAGACTTTTCATCTTTTGTATTTGCCTGGATGGAGTTGAAACACATTCTTCTTAGAATGGAGCAAATATTCAATGAACTCAATACTAATATGAAGTTAATAGATAAACAACAATACATCCATGTGATAGAACAACACAATTATATTCAAATGGGGGGAAGGGGATGGAGGAAAGGATAAAGGGGAGGAGGGCGGGGGATTGGTAAACTCTCACCTAATGTGCACAATCCATGGGCATATAGCACGCCCCCTGGGTGAAGGGCTCAACTACAATTTGAACTATACCTTAGGAGTGTAAACAATGTAGCCTTATCATTTATACCCTCATATTAATCAGCAAAGCAAATATTTTTTTAAAATCTTTATATTATAAAAAAGTGAAGATGTTCATTAAACTTTTTTGTTATAATGGGAGGAGGGAGGGCATCTGGCGGGATCTCCTCTAATGTACACATTGCAAGGGTATTATTCAGCATGCACCCTGGGAGAGGGACTTTCCTAGAACTTGAACTTTACCTTGGAAGTAAGAATGAGTTAACCTAAAAATTTGTTCCCTCATATTAACTTCAAAATATTAATTATTGAGGAATAAAGTGGAATATTATTCTGCTACAAAATACTATTAATTTCTTATAGATATGGAAATATATTCATGATATTTAGTTGCATGTATAATATATATGTATATGTATTGTATGTATGTATATATATACAGGTAGACACATATACATAGAGAAAGGAAAAAAATAGAAAATGTTTACATTGCCTTTCCCCTGGTAGTGAATTATGGACGGGTTTTAACTCATATTGGTTTATTTTCCTTTATTTTCCAGGGTCAATAAATATTGTTTCTGTATTTTAACAACAACAAAAAGCTTTTGTTTGACCTAATACTTTTTGTTTAACTTAATATCTAAGCGTCTATTTAAGCATGCATTATTAAACATTTTTCTTCTAATTTTACTTGAATGTTGTCACTATTGGGAAGTGTGTAAAGACACTTTAATTAAAAGAAAACATATGAAGATAACTAGACCACTCTAGCCTGAGAGATGAAAAACATGTCTTTGCTTTTGTTTTTATTCACAGTTGGTCTCCTGAGTTCCTTGCCTAAAGAAAAGATAAGCTGCCATGTGGTCATGCAAGAGCAATCTCAGGATTCTTTCCAAGTACGTATCGAGGTTTGTCACTGACATTTTTGACATGGAAGAAATTGTTAAATGACTCCCACACTCATGGTTTAGTTGATTTGTAAGGCACGGAGGGGATTTATTCAGGCGGCACCATTATTAAGCCTTCACATTAAACTCCCTTTCCATATTTTCCTTCTTGTTCTCTGTCAGCTTTTCACTGTGAACGAAATCACCTAAATTTATAGGAAATCCAAGCGGGATCTCATGAACTGGCAAAGAGCATGGTGTTGAATTCAAATCCTCCCTCCAGTCGTCCTATGTAACTTGACTGAGTTTTTTGGCTTCTTTATGCCTCAATTTCCCCATGGAAAAATCAGGTAAACACTCTGTCCACATCCCAATGTTGTTTAGAGGATTAAGTAACTAACATTCCAGAAAATCTTCTAAAAGTGCATACTCAAACACACTAACCTTGAACTTTTAGAATCTTTACGTTAAAAAAAGTTGTCTTATTTCATGGGTATGTTTTCAGGCTATAAGGATTTTATATAAACAATCTTATTTCAGAAATATTAACCATTTTCCCAAGAAATAATCAGATGTCAGTCATCATTCCTTAATCCCCATTTGCCTTAAGAATCTCTGGAAATCACTGCCTTAAATTGATTCTTCCTGTACAAAACTGAGCTGCAAAATATTTTTTCCCATTAATTATGTAGATCATATTATTAATAGGAAAAGTGAGATTTCATCAAGATCTTTAGACTTCCTAGTACACGCATCCATAACCAAATTTTAATTATATTTAACAATGCACTGAGATGATTATTTCCTGTGAAATATGTAGATGAAGTCAGAATTAACAGACAGGTGTAAAGTTCTTCCACGGTTTCCTCAACTTTCTACTTAGCTTAGCTATTACCAGCTATAAACTTCATGTCCAAGATTTCTGCTCAGGTGTCTCATTTTTGCTGTGCCATAAATACCATATTACCTAAATATTCTTTTATTATGTCAAATGACACCTATTAAAAACTATTGAGGCCAGGTGGGCACAGTGGCTCACCCCTGTAATTCTAGCACTTTGGGAGGTGAGGCAGGCAGATCTCTTGAGCTCTGGAGTTTGAGACCAGCCTGAGCAAGAGTGAGACCCAGTATCTACTAGGAAAGAAAAAAAAATTAGCCTGTCACATTGGCCTGTGTATGTAGTCACAGCTACTCAGCAGGCTGAGGCAGGAGGATGGTTTGAGCTCAGGAGTTTGAGATTGTAGTAAGCTCTGATGACACCACTGTCCTCTAGCCCGGGTGACAGAGCAAAACTCTGTCTCAAATAAACAAACAAACATTATCCAGATTCTAGTACATGAAAAGCATGTGACACGTAAAGGCATGGCACCTAAGTATGATTCACTTCTTTCCATATGTGTGCTCCATGGAAATTTTGCCCATTTATCTATGGTTACATTTTATATAATACTTTGGTTCTCCCATTTTAGTTCTTACTCTTCCTTTCCCAATTCCCTTTTGTATTGTTCTTCTCTGTGGCCATTTTGCAAAAAAGACAACTTTCACAGAACCAGATCTGAACCAATTTAGAATCATGATACGGTAATTTATTTGCTTTTCTTTGCTTACTTTCAGAGCGATGGAGGTTAAAGTTAATTCTCTAAAATGTGTGTAATTTTTTCTTTTTTTTTTTTTTTTTCCAAACAAAGAGACCTAACTGCAGGCACAGCTTTCAGGTATTCGTAGAAACATAGAAGCTTAGAGTTAGAAATGGAGCATCTGCACTGGTTCATTCCTCCTACTAACCCCCTCCCAAACATATCTCAGTGAAGAAGTTACCTTCCTAATGGTTCTTGGGCTAATTCTCAGGGATCAAGCCCTTGCTACTTGCTCTTAGTTTGTATTTCATTCCCAATCTCGTTTAGTTACTCTCTTCCAGGATTTTCCTTGTTGGCTTAGTCCATGCCCTTCTGAATGGCCTCCAGCTACTGACAGTTCAGTTTGTTTTTGCCTTCGGGTGCTGTATCTCAGATCGATGTTCTGATATCCTGTGGAGAGATTTCCCAGATGATAATGTTTACACCCTCCACCCTCAACTCTTAAGAAAACTACTCGGATCTATAACCAAGACTTTTACTGTTTACCAAATGTCCAGTTCCCTGTAGGTCCCTGACACTAGTTCTGGACAGAGTCTTTAAGAAGTGATACCTATTACTTACAGGAAAATGGATACATGAGTAGATATGGACTCTTTATATGGATTCCATGATGACCTTTGAGATCATGTATTCCTGACAGAGCAGTTGAATCCCTGAGTGATTGTGTGAAACAAAGCTCCCCCAAACCAATACCAATACCACAGATCTGCTCTAAATTTGTTTGAACAGTACATAAATTCCAAGATTTCAAGTTTGTTAGTGGAGCATAGCATAGCCTATCCTGACCAAAAGGTGATCCTATTACCTTTTCTCGAAAATCTTAATTTGATGGAATTAAGACTGAATTGGTGACACTTTTCACATATCATCAGCCTCATATACTAGATAGTAAACTTCTCAATGGAAGAAATTTTATTTTGGGCATTCATCCACACAGTTTTAGCATAGTGCCTGATTTAAAAAAAATAACTTTTTATGTCAGATACACTAACTTCTTCCCTCTGATCTTAACCTTTTTGCAATTTTATATTGAGTTCTATTCCCCCAACTCAATCATCTGTTCCACTTTGCCTTTAGCAATAAAATTTAATTGAAGGCTCATTGATCACTTTTTGACTCCTGACTTCTGTTGCACAAGAAGTCTGCACAGGTTCTAATTCTCCCAGCTCTGCCTCCAATTCTGGGCTGGCCTGGCATCCCAGGCACTTAGCTGCATTCTAGCCACCAACATAAGCTCACAGTGAAGAGGGGAAAGGTCCAGGCTGGTCTTTATGGGTCACATAGAGTCCTCATTTTACTGAGAGGAGGTAGCAGATCAGAAGAACATGACATGCTTTGAGAGAAAATGCTGCTTTCTCAATGTGCCTGAGGGCAAGTTAATAAAACTCTTTAATCCTTATTTTCTCTTCTTTAAAATGGAGAAAAAAATACTTTTCTCACAGGGCCGTTGGAAGACTACGTGAGATTCATACTGGTACGTTACCAGAAGCAGCTGGCATGCTTCCAAGTCCAGCCTTGTTGCATGGTACTAGAATGAAAATAACTTTTTCTCTGAGTCACAGTTTACTCATCTTTAAATCAGTCATGTCAGTTCTTAGTTCTGAAAACGATGAAGGTCATAGTGTTATTTCAAAAAATTGAAGGAGATGATTTGAGTAAGAAGATTCTAAAATCTATTGATTTCTATGTAAAAATAAGGTACAGTTTTTTTTTTCTGAAATTTGAGAAAATATTGCATGAAGCAATACAAACAGTGTTTTCGAAGCAACATGTTAATAATTAAGGATACAGCCATTATCAAGTTTCCTGCATTTCCAGAATGAAAAAAAAACTTTAGTAAAATGCAAGTAGTTTTCCACCAAGCTTGTCAAAATAAGTCATCTCATTTCATCACCAAGTAGAATTGTTTACAAATCTTTTCAACTTCATTAAACTAGCACTGGCTTAGTATTTTCACACCTGACATATATATTAATAACGAAACCTAAAAATATCTTGGATGAACAACAAAGCTGAGACCCAACCTGAACCCTCCCTTCAAATCCAGCCTTTGGTCAGAGGAAATTACATAGTAATGGCTTTCATAAGCAGATGAGTGCTGCATCTGAGCACATTTCCAACCATAGAATCCAAATTTCCTGTCTTATAACGTTTTGAATTGTGATATCCTGGACTGTTCTGACACTGTAACGCTGGCAGTTTTGCCCATGTTTAT
>NW_003852498.1:349717-360160 GCF_000181295.1 Otolemur garnettii
CATATATGTTGAGAGGTCTGACAATTAAGTTCATAAACTTATTCTAGAAAAAGTGCTATGTGCCTCAATGGTGAATATCATTATGGTCACCTTTGAAATGCTCCCCTTGGGAAGCTGTGCACCAATGCCAGCACCTAGTCCACCCTTCAAAGCAATTTTGGAACTCTTTATCTGGAATGGCCATCAAAGTTGTCATTATATTCTCCTTGATGTCCCCAATGTCATCAAAACATCTTCTTTTCAGTATTTCCTTTATCTTTGGGTAAAGAAAAAAGTCATGGGGTGGCCAAATCAGGTGAGTCAGGAGGTACATAGGTATTTGTTTACTGGCTAAAATCTTGCTTATGGATAGTGTCTACGGGTGAGCTCCATCAGGATTATTTTTGCACACACCTTTCTCATGCCAAAGTTTTCAGTTAAGATTCCTCTGTTTCTCTATAGATGTTTACTTGATCTGCTATGCTTCTCACAGTCAACTGATGATTTTGATGCATAATTTGATAAACACTTGTAATGTTTTCATCAGTGACTCTTTGTCTCCCCTCAGAAAAACATTTAATCCATTTTTACACTGCTGTTTTCTTCATGGCATTATCCCCATAAACTTGGACTAACATGTCACTGATTTGACTTCTACTCTTAACCAGTTCAACAAGAAATTCAATGTTTGTTCATTGTTCCAATTCAATCTCTGACATTCTCATGACAGAACAAAAAAACACGCAACAATAATGAACACCACTCAGCAAAACACCATCACACTTAGACATGAATACAGCTGTGAGACACAGACATACCAAGGTTATGAAACCTTACCAAGTTGTTTGTACATTGCTGCCAATGTAAGCACATGGTGGTGTGGCAACTTCACAAACTAAATTGTCAATCTCTGTACATGTATGGGGGAAAAAGCCACTAGTGATTCTCATGTTCACCCTCAGTGAATACCTAGTGACTTCATCATTGTAAAAAAATATATGATAGCTATAAGAGATACCTGAAAAGAAACACCTTGGTAATAAGGGAATGGGGAAGGGATTGGTCTCTCGTTAAAGATCAAGAGAGCACGTAGCACGTAAGAGCACGAGCAAACATACATCATTGCTTGGTAGTCTCCACACCTGTGGTGTAAATAGCCACGAGATTACTTCTATAAATTGCCATGGGAGAAGTTAGTTGGGACTCTGGATCCTACCAGGCTCCTACTAAGTTCCTACTAGGCTCCTACTAAGACTGACTCCTGCACCTCTAAGGGCTCCGGCACCTCTGACCTGACCCAGACAACTGGCTCCTCCTGAGGGGAGCCTTACCTGACTGAGACAACGGGCTCCCTGGCACTTATGGGGAGCCATATCCAGAGCGAAATGCACAGCCATCCACGTCCTGGCAGTTTCATGGGCTGGGGCTGGTGACCTAGCATCTCGGCTCTGACATATTGCTATTATTTGAAAGGTAGCAGCTGTATTTCCTAGTTCTCACTGTCAGTGTCCACCCAGAAAGCCTTCACTTTAAGATTCTATAAATGTTCCTGCCTGACTTATAGTTAGCCTTCTCAATTTGGTAAATTCAAATTTAAAAAGGAGCAACAATATTATAGAAATTCCCTTTTACAAAATTTTTACCAATTTAAATTAAAATATAACTTCCATTTATATGGATCAAATTTATAGTTAATTAAATCTTGCTTCATCTTTTCAAGTGGCAATGAGTCCAGTCTATGGAAAGACATAATTTTTATGATTTTGAGCCCTTAAATTCTATACATTCCATGTGGCCCTTCATAATGGATTATAAGTCCCCTTTTAAATCTCATTATGTTTGTATCCTTGTTTATAGAATGAGAATAAAATACCTTTGCCTCTTGAAGAAATAGTTACATTCTGAGTGACTTTAGAATTTTTTCCCATTTTATTCAACTGAGATGTTTTTATGAACAATCAAGTTTGAGACACAATAACCAAGGTGTGACTCCATTACAAAGGCATTCTGTCCAAATCAGTTAAATTTTGCCATGTTTGATTTCATGCTGCTCAAACAATTTTCCAATTATGTGTGCTACCCAAGTAGAAATCTCCTCCTCGAAAAATTGCTCACTGACCGATCACCTTTGCAGTAATTCTGGTCTATTTAAATCAATAAGTCAACATTTGTCTTTCTATACAACCAGTCTCCTCTGAATATGATTGGTTTGTTTTAATTCTCCAGAGCTAATAAATTTGAGTTTCTGCTTATTAAACTGAAGGACAGATCCTGAGTCACTGCGACCCAACAAAGTTATGCTTCCACAAAAGCCCTGCCTTGGTGTTACACAATAACATCTCTATTTTTATTGCTGTTGTTACTCTTGTCATGAGAAATTCCTAGATTTTATTATCTACTGCACCATATGGAACATATTGCTTTCTTTTCTTTATTTTCTACCACAGTAGAACCTCCATAGTTGACCACATTCCTACATTGACCACCTCCTTAAGTTGACATGGTTTTCAGAGACTGGACATGCACCACATATATATGTCAATACAGTAGTCCTAGTTCTTTATGTTAACACCTCTGTATGTTGACCAGTTCATTATAGTTCCTTAGATGGTCAACATACAGAGGTGCTATTATATTTCATACTTCAAGAATGGAACACTAAGCCTTGATTTCTGAAGTTCAATGAAAATGTTCACATTTCTGTTTGATATTGCTCTCTTATTCTTATAAACTCTGATGATCTCCGAGTAATCAGTGTTTCTTTCATTTGTTCTTGTTTGTTTTTATCAAAATCCTGATTTGTTAAATCTTTTATTTCTAAAGAATATGTGTTTTGTTTTATGCTCTTGTTAACATCTACAAATACCTGTAGGGAAAGCTTGTTGTATGTTGCAAAGAGGGACAAATAACAGACACGACATTCTTAATCATGGCTCTATGCAACAGGAACATTACTTCTTGCATTCAAATCAGGCAGTTTATGTGGAAATTTCCCTTTGTAACCTTCTCCTTCTGCACTTCCAGAGTAAGACTGTAGAAAACTCATTGCTGATATAGATCTTGAACTAAATAGCTATGAATTTCCAATAAATTTGGTGTTTTTATAATTTGTGTCAAATTTCCACAATAGGCTAGACCCAATTGATCTTAATGACATAATTCTCCCACTGCTTTTTGGAGGACAATTTAAACTACATTGAGAAGAAGTCATGAAAAGATGAAAATTGTAACAGGGTTATTTAGAAGGATGTCTGGCAATTCTTAAAAACAGCAAAATTTATTCACATCGAGTCTTTATTCCAATTCCCAATGTTACTGTTGGAAAAATACTTTTATTCACTATTTTAAAATTTTAAAATGTGATTATAATGCTAGAAATAAAACAAAGAAAAAACACAAAAATAAAGAATAAGCTTTTAGATGTGGGAAGATGAGAAAGAAAAAATACTCAACGCTTATACATTAGGATTGCCTAATGTATTGGACTGTAACCAAATCTGATGCTCCCCTGATCAATAGCCATCACAAGAGTTCTGGTTTGTCAACTTGAGCTTGAAAATAGTATACTGTATTGCTTCTCTAACTGTAGTAGAAATTACAAACATTAAATCCTCAAGAGTGTTTATTAAAAAATAAAGAACAGGCTGGGTGTGGTGGCTCATGCCTGTAATCCTCAGCAGTTTAGGAGGCTGAGGCAGGAGGATTGCTTGAAGCTAGAAGCTTGAGGTTTCTGTGAGCTATTATGATGCCATTGCACTTCAGCCCAGTGACCAAGTGAGACCTGATCTCTAAAATAAATAAAGGGCATAAGTTTTAATTTTGGACTGGATAGTCAAAATCTCTAAGAACAGTACAAAGAACATGGTGTTATTGGGTTGCTCACTCAGGTAATTCTCATGCATGGTAAAATTTTGATAACAAAGCTACAGTTCATTTGGTTTTTTAATGTGTGTATTTGGTTTTATTTATTTGTTTCCTTTCGGGTTCACTGAGAGTGAATTATATGTGGAACATGAGACTTTTCAGTTGCAACTAAGAGAACTAAGCTTTTTGCATTTGGTAAGAATCAGCATGGATTTTCTGAAGATATTTTAATCCAAATGGACATTCTATATTTGCTCCAAAATTAGGGGTAGGGGTCCATCAGTAGCCAAGACTTCAGCCTTGTCCCACATACAACCTTTCTAACTCATTGGTAAGTACTGGAATGTCAGTGAGGAGTGAAAGAAAGGGAATGATTTGTTGACCTAAATGTTAGCTAGGCAACTTTATTTGATAAAGAAAACAAAACCTCACTAACTATAGAATCAGTTGTTTTGCTAAGCCTAGAGCTACAGGGCAGTAAAAACGTGTACTTTGGAGAATTTGTGTTTTGCAAGAACTAAGGTTGAGATGAGTAGTTGTATTACAGAATGATTTACTTGATGATAACAATGATCTGAGGCTTTTGGAGAACAAAGACTACATGTCGAGCAGAAACAAACATCAGGCAGTTATTATCATTGGGGATGTGAGAACTCACAGCCTACTGAAGATTGTGGTTTTATATTTTTTTCAGACATGTCCTTTATTGGTAACTATCATTTCAAGCCCAGAAAACAATCTAAACATGCTAAAGAAATAGTCAACTCTGACCTGTTTGTTGATTTTCCTCATGATGAGCATTTGGAAAAATAGAAGCACCTAATGTAACTGAATATAAATTCAGCTTCCTTTTAAACTTTCAGGGGACAAAAGATTTAGAAAATAAAATATGAGGCTGAGGACAAATAGCTGCCTCAGAGATCCTGTTGAGCCTCCACATTGATGGAGGCCAGACTTTCTCTCTAACTCATTGGTGACCTCCCCTCTCTTCATTCTGCAAACAAACAAACAAACAAAGAAACCACATAGATTGACGGAAGCAGTTTGGGCCAGAGACAAAATTACCACTGAGCTAATGAAATTTACACTTCAGAGTCTTTCACTTGTACAAGTTCATTTCTTGGTCATCTGGGTGGGACCCAGGAATGTTTCATGCAGTTATATGTTTTTGTTATAAAATTTGCAAAAAGAAGATAGCTTAATGAAAACAGTTTAATTTACTATCTCTTTCTCCATAGTTTGCCTTTTTGTGTGGGGCAGTATCAGAAATGATTATTATGGGGTTATAGCTAAGGGGAAATTCGGTGGAGGAATTTAGTTAGAACTTTTTTGTATGTGTTTATATGGCTTACAGTCACTTGTATGTATCCCCAAGTTATGGCTAGCTGTTCCTGTGTCCTACTGCTCACAGCACTGACAGGCTTTGTGCTATACACCAATAAGCAAGGCCAGCTGTCTGATGATCATATTAATTTGTTTTGTGACTCTTGGTACTAGAATTTTGTAGGTTGTAGAAACAAAGCATTTTGGAAATATGTGGAACTGGATGTTAACTTATGAAAAATTTTTTTAATCAATAAATGTATCAAGTTATAAGCAGAGCATGTAGTTCTTTTGTTGTTGTTCTGTTAGGAAAACACTTAATAAATGCCATATATTCAAGTATACAAGGTCTGACAATTAAGTTTGAGAACTTGTGATGCATTAACTGTACAGACAGCTCAGTAAGGTTTCATAACCTTGGTATATCAGTGTCTGACAGCTATGTTCCTGGCAACATGTGGCGGTGTCTTGCTGAATGGCATTCATTATTGTTACGTTTTTGTGTGCCCTTATGAGAATGCTGGAGCTTGAATTAGAGCAATGAATAAACATTACATTTCTTGGTAAACTTGGTAAGAGTGAAAGTAAAATGAGGGATGTGTGAGTCCAAGTTTATGGGGCTGAAGCTATGAAGAAAACAGCAGTGTGCAAATGGAGTAAATGTTTTTCTGAGGGGAGACAAAGTTATCACTGATGAAGAGAGGTCAGAGCATCCAGTAAGGAGAAGAACTGATGAAAACATTGCAAAAGTTCATCAAATTGTGCATCAAAATCATCAGCTGACTGTGAGAAGCATAGCAGACAAAGTAAACGTCTATACAAAAACAACTGGGAAAATATTAACTATAAATCTTGACATGAGAAAGCTGTGAGCAAAAGTGATCCTGAAGGAGCTCACCAATGAGCAAAAGCAAAGGAGAGGCAAAGTTTGCCATGAGCCAAGACGATGTTTTGGGCCATGTTATCACTAGTGATGAAACAAGAGTGTACCAGTTTGACCCCAAAAGAAAGTGTCAATGTACACAAAGGAAAATCAGCCAATTCTCCACTATGAAAACTGCTGTATCAATCCAAGTCAAGAATCAAAATGATGTTGCTAAACATTTTTGATGTCAGAGAGAGTATTCATTTTTAATTTGTACCAACTGCACAAACAGCCAAGTTTACTATTTGCAAATGCTGAAAAGTCTGTGAGAAAAAGACAAAAACAACCTGAACTTCTTGCCAGGGACTCATCGCTCTTACATGGTGACAATGCACCAGCACACGTGGCATTGTCTGTAAGGGAGTTTTTAGGTAGTGAACAAATAATGTGTTGCAGCACCCTTATTTCTCATTTGTTTTTCCCCTAGTGACTTTTGTCTTTACCCAAAGATAAAGGAAATATTGAAAGGAAGACATTTCTATGACATTCAGGACATTAGGATAATATAATGACAACTCTGATGGCCATTCCAGAAAAAGAGTTCCAAAATTGCTTTGAAGGGTAGACTAGGTGCTGGTGTCAGTGCACAGCTCTCCAGGGGGAGGACTGTAAAGGTGATATTTAGCTATGAAGTATGTAGCACTTTTCTAAGATAAGTTTGCTAACTTAATTGTCAGAGCTTGTATAATGCAATGTCATTTTTATCATTTTAGGTAGGAATTATGAGAAATAGAATTTATCATGTTGCCGTTATTCCTAGGGTTAGTATTTCAAAATGCAAGCATATATGTGTGTGAAGTCACATGTTTAGACATCCCAACTATATGTAACTTAAAGCAAATTATGTACAACCTGGCTTGAGAAAGACTGATTATCTTTCTCTTCTCCCTGTAGAAAACGATTTTTACAAAATGTTTGTCATATAAAGTGGTGATCAACTATTACAAAGTCAAAACATATAGAAGTAAGTTTTATAAAAGGGTGCGTTTTGTGACATGGGTAGACGTTTATTTTCTCTCTTTCTAAATGAATAATTAGTTTGACTCCTTAGATCTTTTCCTTTAAAATGACCATCACATTTTTATAAGCTTCAGATTTCACAAAATCTTATTCCTGTTTTTCTAGGACACCTACATGGGGGACATTAAAATCCCTAAAATATTCAGCTAAAAGTAATACAGATCTGAGCAAATGTTGACAGAACTGTATAATCCAGCTCTCATTCTTTCTTACACATACACAGGCACACTCACATGCACACACACAGAGGCTCTCTAGCCTATTCACGCTTTAGAGAACATTCTCCACATGCAAAATTATAATTCCCATAGAAGTTAAGAGAGCCTCAGTGACAGAATTCTACAGTGGATTTTGTTTTCTTGTCTCCACAAAAAGCCAGGTAATACTTTCCCCTTATTGACTCTAAATCAACTTGGAAATTGCACCCTTCTCAAGCTTCCATGTCTCAGTACAATGTTCACTTGCTCTGTGTTTCTGCGCTTAGTCTCTAAAATTTTCTTATATTTCTGAGCAGTTGTCCTTGATTATTTACTCTGTAGATACTACCTAGGAAATGACTCAAAATCATGCCGGAAAAAAGTTCATTTCTCCCTGGGAAAACCACAAAAAAGAGATCCCTTGATTACATGAATAGATCATATAACTAAATCTACAAAATTCATGACTGGATTTTTTTTTTTTTTTTTGCTTAGTCTTTAAAACAAATAGAAGATATTCAGTTGGGTTCTTTTACACTGCAAGAAATGTGAGAAGGGCTCACTTAGTCCAATATTCACACTGAAGTCTCAGAAGCCTGGCAGGTCAGTGGCAGGCTCTGAACCCTACCGGTGACTGAGTGCTTTGCTCGTCACACTCCCCTGCTCTCACTGGCACTCTGACAGGAGACAGCAGGACTATAATAACAATGGATTCAAGTTCAGCACCACAAAATAAACTCAGGGCTTAAAAGTTAGATAAAGTTCAGACCTGTGGACAATTCAGGAGTTCTGAAAAAAAAAAAAAAAAACTGGAGTTAAAAAAAAAACAATGCAACAGCACATAAAGATTAAATTATCACTGATTGAGCAAATATCTATTGAATTATAAGCCCATCATTGGTCTAGGGACAAAGTATAAAACTATGAACAAGGCAGACATGGTACTTGCCCTCAAGATGTTTATAATGAGAACATACATTAATTATTTTTATTTAATTGACAATATTTATTTATTTATTTAATTTTTTTTTTTTGAGACAGAGCCTCAAGCTGTCCCCCTGGGTAGAGTGTTGTGTCATCACAGCTCACAGCAACCTCCAACTTCTGGGCTCAAGCAAGTCTCCTGCCTCAGCCTCCCAAGTAGCTGGGACCATAGGTGCCTGCCACAACACCTGGCTATTTTTTGGTTGCAGCCATCATTGTTATTTTTGGTGGGCCTGGGCTGGATTTGAACCCACCACCAGGTGTATGTGGCTGGCTCCTTAGCCACTTGAGCCACAGGCGCCAAGCCGACAATATTTATTTAATTAAAACATAATACAAGTATTATGTTTTTGTAATAAGTAAAATTATTATTTAACTTGTATATTTAGTTGAGGTAAGATTTTTAAGAGAAATATGTGTTATTCAGTGAAAACCATATAACAAGAAAAATCAATTCTAATAATTGAGAATTCTCTGAGGAATAGATGGAAAATCTAAGCCCAGAAGATAAGGGAGTCTTAGGCAAAGGGAGATATTTGGGAAATTATGAAGGCCTTGAAACAGAAAAATCTCATTGCATTCAAGGCAGAGGAAAATAGGTTATTGTGGCTATAGAAAAATGAGCACAAGAGTGTTAACACAATAGATAAGAAAAAGGGCAGCAGCCAGGTCATGCAAAAGCCTTCCTTGAACTTTATTCTAAAGGGCCAAGAGATTCCAGAGGAGTATTCTAGGCAGTAGATTAAGTTCCAGAAACTGTGAGATAGATACTTTGTTTTTCACCATAATTCTTAGGGAGGAGAGGCAGACAAATGAAACTAACAAGACTGTTCCCCAAGAGAGAAGCTGCAGGAGGAAAACTCAGAACCATGGGATCTGTGCATGGGGGAAAGGTGTGGGTTAAGTCTGGGTCTGGGGAATGCAATCAAGTGTAGACTGGTAGTCCTGTGAAGAGGGAAGTGGGGCAGAGGCCAAGGAGTGGGTAGTCTATCTTGGGCTGCAGGCAATTCTCTGTAAAACCACAAAAATCACACAATAATCTTGGTAGGAGAGAGAGAGAAAAGAGAGAAAGAAATTGTTATAAGCACTATTGGTGAGACTATAAGTTATTATAACCTTTGTAGAAAACATTAAGGATATTCTGCAAAAAACTAAAAGTAGACCTACAGTTCAATCCATCATTCAGATTACTGGATATTTACTTAAAGGAAAAAAAGTCATTTGATCCAAAAGACACTTGCATTCAAACATTTATTGCAACACAATTCACAATGCAAAGACATGAAATCCACACAAGTGCCCATCAATTTATAAATGAATTAAGAAAATGTGGTATATGTATACCATGGAATAGTACTCATCCATAAAAATGATAAATTAATTCTTTAGCAACCATTCAAAAGAAACTGGAGTCCATTATCATAAGTAAAATACCTAAAGAATGGAAAACACATACCACATGTGCTTGATATTAAATTGGAACTAACTGATGAGCACACATGGGTATAGGAATCATATCACCAGCATTTCCTTTCTCTTGCCTGATTACTCTGGTTACAACTTCAAATGCTTATGTTAAATAGAAGTGGTGACAGTGGACGACATCCTTGTCTTATTCCAGTTCTCAGTGGGAATGCACTAAACTTTTCCCTATTCAGTATGATATTGGCTATCTGTTTGTCCTATTATAGCTTTTATCATTTAAAGATATTTTCCTTTTATTTCTAATTCTTGAGAGTTTTGATAATGAAATGATGTGTTTTATTAGATGCTTTTTCTGCACATATTGAGATGATCCTATGGAATTTGTTTTTGCTTCTGCTTATGTGGTGAATCACATTTATTGATTTGTGCAGGTTGAACCATCCTTGCATGTCTAGGATGAAGCCCATTTGGTCATTGTTGATTTTTTTTAAGTTCTGTTAATTCAGTTTGCTAACATTTTATTGGGACCTTTTTGTATCATGTTCATAAATAATATTGTTCTATAGTTTTCTTTCTCTGTTGTGTCCTTCACTGGCTTTCATATCAAAGTGATACTGCCTTCATAGAATGAGTAGGGGAGAATACCCTCTGTCTTGATATTATGGAATAATTTCTACAACGTGGGTACCAACTCCCTCTGTCTTGATGTTATAGAATAATTTCTTT
>NW_003852498.1:361341-372086 GCF_000181295.1 Otolemur garnettii
GATTTCTTCAAGTGTTTTCCCTACGCTTTCTTCTAGAATTTTTATGGTTTCATGTCTTAAGTTTAAGTCTTTAATCTGAATAATTTCTACACTATGGATACCAACTAGCTTTCTTGGTAGGCCTGGTAAAAACTGAAGGTGAATTCATCTTGTAAGGGGCTTTTTTTTTTTTTTTGGAGGAGGAGGATTTTTTATTACTGCTTCAATCTCACTGCTCATTATTGATCTAGTTCTTCCTATTTGGACCTTGGGAGATTGTGTGTTCCGTGAATCTATTTCCTCTACACTTGAATTTATGTGTGTGGAGAGTCTAATAGTCTTCACAGATGATATTTTGTATTTTTGTGACTTCCATTGTAAAATCTCTGTTTTCATTACTAATTGAAATTATTTGAATTTTTTATCTCTTCAATCAATTTTACCTTTTCAAAGAACCATATTTTTGTTTCATTTATCTTCTGTATTTTTTGTGTGTTTTTTATTTCATTTAGTTCTCCTCTGACCATAGATATTTCCTTTCTGCTGCTTGCTTTGGGCTTGGTTTCCTCTTCCTTTTCTAGTTTCTTGAGAAATGCCATTAAATTGTTATTTTTTTGTTGTAGGCATTTATGGCTATGTATTTTCCCCTTAGGACTTCTACTGCTATATCTCATAGATCTTGACATTTTGTGTCCTGTTTGTCATTAAGTTTGAGGAATCTCTTAATTTCCATCTTAACTTCCTCATTGATCCAAGAATTACTCAGTATCAGGTTGTTTAGTTTCTACAGTGTGTTTATAGAACTGAGTGTTTCTCTTGGTGTTAATTTCTAGTTTATTTCACTGTGGTCTGAGAAGATATGTATGATGATTTCTTTTTTTTTTTTTTTTTCTTGATCTTCCGAGCTGTATTTTGTGCTTTAAAGTATGATAAGTCTTGAGGAATGTTTCATGTGCTGATGAGTAGACAGTATATACAGAAATTTTGGTGTTGTAAGTGTGCCCTTTAGAATATATGTATCACACCAGTTACTCATGAGTTTACCCTATTCCTCATCCCTCCATCCACCTACTTAATTTCCTTTGGGTAAATACCTAGTAGTGAGATTAGAATATCAAAAGGAAGACCTACTTTTAGTATTTTAATAATAATTTCATTCCAATTGGTCTAGATTGAGTTCTTTGAGCATTCTCCATACTTCATTTGGGCGGAAGGTCTGGGACTGACCCTCCTCAGAAGGGCTTTTTTGTATATCAGCTTTAGCAAGACAACAAAACATGTGAAAATAAACTGGTGGTAGGGGTCAGTTCCTGATCACCCTCCCCCCATTGAAATGTGTTTCAAGGTATTTTCCTACTACTTTTCACACAGATCATACTAGTTTGCAGTCCTACTAGCATTGAATGAGTTTATATTTTGAGATTAATCTATCTCCTATGTTGAAAATGAATTTTATAAGGCAGAAATATATACGGTAAGAAGACTATTGAAAACTCCCAGGAACATGATGATGGAAAACTTGAACTGGACAAAAGTTAGTAAATATGATGAGAAATTAAGGATTTAATTAAGGATTTTAGGGAGAGTAAAATATTGCTAGGTCTCTGACTTCAAAATTCTAAGAATAGTGGTATTATTCACAATGATAAAGAATAATAAAAGTATAAAAGGTTTTAGGAGTGAGTTCATAAGTTTGTTTTTGCAAATATTGAGTTTTAATTTCTCTTGAGATGTCTAAGAAGAGATGCAAGGAGGCACACATATTTTTTCTGAAAAGAAGAAAATCATGAGCTGGAGATGTGAATTTAGTACATCTTGTAAAAGTATTATTAGTTATCGTAATAGCAATGGATACAATTGCCCAGCAAGAAAGGGCCTAATATTCAGCCATCCCTTGATATTCATCAAGGATTAGTTCCAGGACCTTTCATAGATAACAAAATCTGCAGATGTTTGCTCAAGTCCCTTACGTAAAAAGCATAGTATTTGCATATAACTTACACACATTCTCCCATACACTTTATACCATCTCTAGATTACTTATAATACCGAAGAAAATATAAGAACTATAGAAATAGTTATAACACTGATTGTTTTTATTTGTATTACATTTTATTATTTCATCTTTACTTTCTATTGGGTTTTGGGGGACAGATACTTTTGATCTGTGGTTGGTGAAATCTGGCATCCAAAAGTGCCAGACCACAATACTCAAAAGAGCAGAGAAGTTAACTTCTTGGGGGCCACATATTGCCCAGTAAGAAAAAAGAGTGAGGAATGAGTTAGGCAAATCAATTTCCTCACCTTCCTTTCTCCCCAGGATGACACCTACATTTTCTTCTTGCAAATGTCAGTCAGTCATATCTGTTGAAACACCTTTTGTACACTTGAGAGGTTATAGGGAAGGGACAAGTATTTGGTAATACCTTATCTGGTTTTCTGTACTTTCTTCCTTGCCTCACTTTTCTTTTCCTCTTAAATAAGGTTATCCATGTGCTAATCTTTTTATCAGGCTTTCTAGTTTATAGTGGACCTGAGTTAAAATAAGAGTGAGTTCAGGCAAGCATTTTTTTTTTCTGAAGGTAAGGAAAATCTGAATGTATTCTATTACTGATGAGAAGGATCTAGTCCTGAGAAAAATGTTGAAGATGCAAGAGAAAGGGAGAATTATCATGGGATAAGGTTGTCAAATAAGGAGGAAGGATGACTTCCTAGCACACATAAGAGGTGAAACTAAGTTTTATTTAACTTTAATTATGTGCCAGGCTCACTTCACAATGATGGGGAGGATTTATTTTGGGGGCCCTGACACCACTTTTTGAAGTAACTTTTACCACTGTCTTCACATTACAGCTAAGTAAACTGAAGCACAGAACCACTAAGGAATTTTCCTAAGTCATACAATTTAGCCAGAAGTGACAGAATTATATTTCAATCATCTATTTACGGATCCACTATTCTCATTTACTATATTTTATTACCTATGTTTCATTAGAAAAGGATAATTTCCTCTATTGTGATAAGACAAAAGGAAGAGAGATTGAATCTAGTTTCCAATCTTAAGATGTTTGCAGTTCATAGTGGAGACTACACCTTCAGTGAAGCATGTTTTGAGAATTTGACAGTAGTATGGAAAATCAGAAATCATTTCATTTGTAGTGTAGATTACTGCAATATCCTCCCACCCATTCATACTGCTTCTACTCTTATTGTTCTCCAATCTATTTTCCAATCCAGCAAAGTGATCCCTAAACTCAGGTCAGATCATATTGCTTTGCTCAAACACAACAGATTCAGAATAAGCATCTCCCTCAGAATAAGAAGTAAACCATCCTTATTAAGACCTCTTTGGCACTAAATTAGTCATTTCTTTCCCTGTCTCTTCTTTGAACTCTTCTATTGTTTATATACCCCTTGTTCACCCAGCTCCAACGCTCCATGAAAACACCAGTTATGATCTTTGTGCCATTGTACCTACTTCCTCTTCTGGGGTAAAGGACTCTTTCTAAAGACATCCAAGAGGCTAATTTCTACGTGTTTCATAAATTGCTTGAAAGTTGCCTCTCAGAAAGATTTTTTTCTGGCACACTAAAGTCTCAATTGTCTTACCAGTATTTCCTGTCTCCTTCCCTTTTTTACTATCCCCCCCCCCTTGGTTTTATGATTACCTGTAAATACTTCAATTTTTTGTCTTAATGTCTGTCTTTCCCACTAATATTTAAAGCTTCTCAAGGGAAAGAGCATTTAATCTTTTTTCTTTTCTAGTACTACATTCCTAACAGCTAGCACGATGCCTGGCTCATTAATATTTAATAAACATTTGTTGAATGAATGAATAGTTGTAGAGAGTGGCAAAGCAAGGTGATACGTAAAATGTACTCATATATCTGTGTAATCCAGGACCCCAAGTTAAGAGTGGTGCTGATCAATAGGTGATTTTCTTTTTTTTTTTTTTTTTGAGACAGAGCCTCAAGCTGTCCCCCTGGGTAAAGTGCTATGGCATCACAGCTCACAGCAACCTCCAACTCCTGGGCTCAAGCGAGTCCCTTGCCTCAGCCTCCCAAGTAGCTGGGACCACAGGTACCTGCCACAACTCGTGGCTATTTTTTGGTTGTAGTCGTAATTGTTGTTTGGCAGGCCCCTGGCTGGATTCAAACCCGCCACCTTGGGTGTACAAAGCCACAGATGCCGAGCCAATAGGTGATTTTCTACTATAGTTCTCAAATGCTAGGCTATAGGCATGGGGGTGCTTTTTTAAAGCAGGACTGACAAAAAGCTCATGGCATAAGTTGAGAAAGATTTCCCACACAAATATTAAGATAAAAAGTAGTAAAAACTTTATTTTACTTTGAAGATGATAATATTTTTAAATAAAAAAGTTTATTTTCTTACCACATATGGGATGGGCCCAACACAAGAGAAAAAAGAAGTGCTGGCACAGAGGGTAGGACATTTGGGACTTTTTATTTGGGGGCAAAGAGAAAAAAAAACAGTGATTACTACCAACTGATACTAAAAATAGCTGTAAAGTTGTTACATCTGTTTTTATGTATTTATTTTTTCTAGTCTGTGAGGCTGGTTTTTCAGAGTCCTTGAAATGCGGTCCAGCAGAAACTGAAGCAGAGAGCTTATACCCCTACTGTGCACATAGGACTCTTCAAACTCCTGAAAATGAACTCTTAGAGATAACAAGTTAAGCCTGAAAAGGAGTTGAAAACCAATTGTTTAATCAAACGAAAGAAAGAGCAGTTGTGTTGTGAATTTTTGTTTAAAGTGGCAATTAGGTGTTGTGAGTTTATTTCTCTTTCTGTTTGATAGTTTATCTTTCTTTATTAAAAAGGCCATCCTTTCACTTTTCATATACCTGAATTTGTCTCAGAGGTGTTTTATCTCTCTTTTCTTCTACCCTAGAAAATAGCTTGGGCTTCTTTTGATGTCTTATGAATCCTTGGACATATGAAAATTAATGACAAGCCACTTTGGGGAGGCTTTTAAAAAATTCGGATAGTTGTTCTTTGTTAGATATATGATATATATTTTTTATAAAGGAAATTGTTTTTAAATCAACAATGTGATCTTAACTTCAGACCTTAAATTATACATCTATTTTTCTTATTTAGAAAAAAATTGGCAGATATGAGAATTTGCAGTTTTAGATGCTCTAGTAGCTAGTCAGCTTTTAAATTTAGAGGATCACAGACCGGGTTTGGAGTCCTGATATGTAAGTTACCACATTTCCATCTAAGATGAAATGGAAAAGATTGAGTCATTAGTGACAAGAAGCTTCCCAGTTGAGAAAAACAAGTCTTCCATTGCAGCATGGAATGTTAGACCTAGCCATAATTGAGAAGACCAAAGACAAAGGAGAAATTCTAATGTAAGTTACCATTATTTCCCATAGATTAATGACATTTAAACAGAAATAATTTTTTTTCAGAATTTGCTGGGTGCAGGAGCCCCTGAGGAATTTGCTAAATGCATAATCCTCAAGGATTAATATATAAGCATCTCTAAGGCTGAACCCTGGAATCTTAAATTTATTAAGCAACACAGCTGATTCCATTGTAAACCAAATGTGAACACTGTTATAGAGCACAGCCCATAATAAGAAAGAAACACTGGCATTTAAGTTAACCAAATTGGTAAAAGTCAGATACTAAAGCTCCTGCATGTTTATGAAGCAGGAAACTTTATGTTCTCATTCAGTATTTTCACATTTTTTCTTAAACAAATAAATAATACCATTGCTTGTTTATTCATTTTTAATTTTTATAATTGAATTGAAACAGCCAGCAGAAGAGGGAATGATACCCAGTAAAGATAGGCAAGCTGAGGACTAATAATAAAACTAACGGCTAAGAGTCTGTCAGGGAATTAGGGAAACAACAACTACTTCCCAAAGCACACAAGAGCACAGAAAGAATTATAGTCGAGGACCTCTTTGGGCAAGGATAAACAGATCTCAATCGCTCCAGAGGGCATCACGGCACTACAGAGTAATAATGTTCCTGAGTTAATGATGAAAGATTTAATCATTCTCAGTATTCTCTGTTTAAGATTTCAGGGAAGTACAATGAGTATTGCAATGACTTAGATGCACAAAAATAATATTTAATATACATTAGAGTAAGTTTCTTATCTATATTAAAGTTCTAAGTTCTAAGTTATTTGGAAAATTAACAAAGTTGGAAAGGTTATTCCAAAAATAAATGAGATACTCACATATTTTCCAGGTGCACAGTGGCTAAGGTAATGACCTTCTGTTAGACTTAGGGCTGGTTCCACATAGGAAGTAGTCTGGCAGGTGGTAATATCATTTGTATTTAAGGTACCAGAAACTGGGGAAGATTCCTGCTTGAGACACCACAGGACTATAAGCATCAGTCAGAAAAGCCTATCAATGTGCACCAGAACTTTACAAGTTCAAGTGTCTTCTGCAGACCAGCAGCTGCAACATCACCTGGGAGCTTATTAGAAGTGCACACTCTCAGATTCTACACCAGACCTCCTGAATTAGAATCTGTAGTTTTATAATATTCCTGGGCACATTAAAGTTTAAAATGTGGGACATTAGTAAAGCTGGGATTTCAATGTCAAGGATATAGTTGGTATTGAAAACCTGAGAGTTCACACACTGAGAGTCCAAAAGCAGGTTCAAATTATATAAAATAGCTAAGTATAACCCAAGGTCATCTATATGCAAAACGTGGTCAGAGATGGTCATAGTAACATGCGGGACAGATACTTTGCACATACATACTAATTTCAAATTTTCTTTAAAATGTTTTTTACTATAATATAAATATTGAAACGTGAGTTTCAAATCAATGCATTTAATAAGCTAAAATTTGCATGTAATACATGTACATTTTGAAAAATGTATATATCCACATAACTACTAATCTGAGCAAATAGAAAACTTATTCATCACCCCCTGAAAGCTCCCTTTTGTCCTTCTAAATTAATTTTCATCCCTCAGGAAACTATTGTTCTAATTTCTATCACTCTTGATGGTTTCACTTTTTCTTGAACTTAGTGTAAATAGAAGCAAATATTATATACTTATTTGGGTCTACATCCTTTCTCTTCTCATCCTTTCTCATCCTTTTGGGTCTACATCCTTTCACTTAATCTCCTTTGAGATTAACCTCATATTGTTGCATGTAATGATACTTTCTTGATTTTTACTGATGTATAGTATTCCTTATGCAAATATATCACAATTTGTCCATTCCCCAATTGGTGAATATTTGAGTTTCTAGTTTTTTACTATCAAAAATAAAGCAGCTACAAAATCTATTTTTATATAAGAATTTTGTAGACAATTTCTCTTGCATAAATACTTGGTATGGAATGCCTATTAACTTTTTAAGAAGCTACCAGTATTCCAAAGCAGTTGTACTATATTACACTCTCACAGCAATATGTGAGAGTTCAATTGCTTCACATCACTGCTAGCATTTAGTGTGGTATTGTCAGTCTTTTAAAATTTAGCCAGGTAAAATGACTATAAAATGGCATAGATGTAAGCGGTGCATTTTTCTGATGATGAATGATGCTGACCACCTTTTCTGTGTGTGTTTATTCCTCATCTGTATGTCTTGTTTTGTGAAGAATCTATTCAAGTCTGTGGCAGGAGCATTTTCCAAAATAATAATAATAAAGTAGGCACAACAATATCTACCATAATATATGCATTCCTGACATTTCTGCCATCAGGTAATTGGTTGTAGTTCCTTTCATCTTATAAAAGGCTGAAGCTTTGTGACTGCCCTGGCTGATCACTTATAGTGGATGTCTTGATGTATGACTTCCAAAGCCGGATTATAAAAGCCATTATAAAATGGACATCATCTAGTTTTCTGGGGAGGTTTCTCTTGAAAGCCAGCCATCAGAGTTTGAAAACCTGTACCACTTTACATGGAGGGACCCATGTAAATATTAATTGGAACTGACAGCCAATGCAATGCCAGCTTGCACAGTGTGAATGCTTTGCCTGAAAGGGGCTCCTCAGCCCCTATTTGGATTGTCTTATCTGATACCAAGTGAAACAGAGACAAGTCGTCACCATTGAGATTTACTCAGCTTGCAGATCCATGGACAAAATAAATGATTGTTGTTGCATTTATCTACTTATCTATGGGGTTATTTTTTATACGGTACTAGTAACCAGAACAGATTTTGGTTGCTACATGACAAAAACTAAAATGTGACATGGCTTTGTGACCCATGTGCTTGACCCATTCCCTAACGTCTTCCTTCTGAATGTGAGTGCCTATACCAGTTATTCTACACCTCTTTCAATAATACCTGTTGTATATATGAGGGGCATGTGTTTCTTTATCTACATATTGAAAGGAACCAATGTAAGAAGTTAAAATAAATTCATCTTGTCTGCACTGATTGCTGATTTAGATGATAAGATTGTAGACTTCAAAATTAAGCCCAGTGATGTAATGAATAAGATATTTGAGAGTTTTTGGAAGAGGGTAAGTGTATTTTAGATGGAAAGGAATGCAAATAATTTGTGATCAGATGGTGAAAGGTGCCAGTTTTAAGACACGACCCCCTGATTTGTTATATTTCTTCCATTAGGTAAAGATTCTGCAGGCTCTTCCATTGAACTTATGTTCTGGGATTGCTCACCAACACAATGTGGTGGAATGAATATTTAGGCAGTTGCAGAGCAAGACTTCAATAACCTGCAGCTTCCACTTTCTCCTTCTGATGTCATTCTTACTCTTAGAACCCAACTACTCTACCAAGGGGCCATATGAACAGCCCATGTATCCTCATTATGGACAATAGCCACTGATGAGGTAAAATCCTCCATTCAGAGATCACTTTCAGACTTGTAAATGTGCAAGGCTTCCGGTGACTCCAACCCTCAAGCAGTGAGTTATCCTTCACCATCCTGCTGTCTTTACTGCTGCTATGCTAAGCAGATATACGCTGTCTTCCCTGAGCCTTGCCCAACTTGCATATTTGTAAAAAAAATAACTAATTATTTTTGTTTTAAGTCATTAACTTTGGGATGGTTTGTGGCTCAGTGATACACAACTGGAGCAAAGTTTTTTCTCATGTTAAAAAATTGGATTGTTTTTTAGAAAATGGTTTGTAGGAGTCTTTTATATATCAAGATACAATACTTTGTCATATATATATATATACACATACACCCATATATACTGAAAATATTTTTTAACTAGTTTATCACTTGCCTTTTTTTAATAATAATTTTATTCAGATATGTTTTTAAATTCAATATAGTACATTTTTTATGATGGTTAATGCTTTCTGTGCTATTTGAATGAATACTCTAAACTGATGAAGTATTTTATGTTTTTTTTCCAAGAAGTTTAATAGTTTCAGCTTTCCATATAGGTCCATAATCCATCTGAATTTTTTTTTTTACCTTTTTTTTTTTTTTTTTGAGTAATGTTGACATTTTCTAATTGAATTGGGTTGGCCCTTGAAAAATGATACAGCTCTCTTCTGTTCCACTGTTTTTCATGCTGGCATGATTAGTGGCCTTATACAATTTCTTGAAATCAGGTAGTAAAGTTCTTCCAACTTGGTTCTTATTCTTAAATATTCTTTTGGTTATTCAAGATTCTTTGCATTTCCACATTAATTCAAAAACAACTGTTGAATGTTTTTTTTTAAAGCATATTAGAATATTGGTGGGGATTGTGTTGAATCTATAGGTCAAATGGAGAACTCATATTTATAATATTTTTCAGTCTATGGCTGTGGCTCTTCTCTCCATATCTTTTTAGATCATTGATTTTTTTCCCCTCAGTGTTCTATAGTTTTTAAGGTATAATGTTTTAACATATTTTGTTAAGTTTAATTCTAAGTATTTTGCATTTTTATACTGCCATAAATGTATGTAAAATTTTTCCTTTCCAATTTACTACTCCTACTTTTAAAATACAATTGATTTTTATATGTTGACTTTGTATTCTGTGATCTTGTTAAAATTATTTCTGAGTTCCATGAGACTTTTTTGTAGATTTTTTAAGATTTACATGAATAATCATAGTGTCTTCTAATAAAGAGAGTCTTAAGTGAAGATGAGGAGGTCTTGGTGTGAGGAATGAAGAGTCTTGACACAAAGCTGTGCCAAGGGACTAAGGAATTCTGGGAGGAGCCCTCCTTAGATAAACTTGGATCCATTTTTATTATCATACAGCAGAAAAAAGTAGTTAAAAGTGATTTATCAGACATCAGCACTAAAAAGGGAGAGCAAGGCAAGTGTCAGACAGAATGTCTCCAATTTTTTTTTGCAAAATCTCAGACCTTAACAAAGACCTCTACCTGTAGCATCAAAAGAACTTTGGAATCTAGAGAATCGTTATCCTATCCATTAGGCTGGGCACACATACACCTCACACATACATTTTCTCTTGGCAGTCAATTTTCTGATCTCCTGCACATACAGAACTCACACGCCATTCTCATGATTCTCCAGGTCTCTCAGGCAGGAAGTGAGTCTTATACTAAAGATCAATGGCTTAGTTTCCCCTACACTCAAGTCTTTATTTTAACTTATGGCTACTATTTCTTTATCGTGCCTTATTACATTGGTTGAGACCTCCTGTATAATGTTGAACAGAAATGTTGAGACCAGACCTTCTTTCATTCTCAATTTTCAAGGGAAAACATTTTTTTTTTTTTTATTGAATGGTAACTATGTACATTAATGCACTTCTGGGGTACAGTGTGGGGTTTTCACATGCACTTAGAAAGATTCACTTGTACCC